>NC_041226.1:53688542-53701583 GCF_002837175.3 Physeter macrocephalus | reverse complement strand
CAACGGGAGAGGCCACAACAGTGAGAGCCCCGCGTACAGCAAAAAAAAAAAAAAAAAAAAAAGCAAAGGTTACATTTGATATCTTTGACAGTGTTGAACTTTGTCTAAGCCCTGTGCTCCTGAAAAACAACGCAGGTGAAGATATATGCAGATTTGGGTAGACGCTGGTTCAAGTCCTGGTTTGCCATTGGTTGGCTGTGTGGCCTTAGACATGTCACAACAACTCTGAGTTGGTTTCCTCCAATGGGAAAATGTGTGTGATAGATTAGAGAATCTTTTCAGAATTCCTACAACTCTAAAATTCCATGGCTAGAGAATGATGCTGGTTTTTCTTTACAGAGTAATAGAGACAATTCTAAAATCTTTTTTTCCATCTCATTTATTTTTTAGAGACATATATTGATAGGCCTTTAGGTTTAATGTTTTGTTTTATATTTTTTATCCAAATGAAGAAGCTATGGATTCTTGAATTTGAGCATTTATTCTGAGGGCAAGCCAGAAATATTTTTGCTAAAATGTATCTTCATACTTCAGTTTTACTACCTGGAGATGTTTGGCATTTTGACCAATAATAAATACTAGAGATTTCCCTCCTGTGCAGTTCCCCAGGATTTCAGATTTAGATAAGGGCCTGGGTGAAATGCCAAGATGTTATGCTTTCAAATACCCAGCCACTTTGAAGAGAGATGTCTTCAGTGTTCTCCTCTTCATGGAGGTGCAAATAGAAGCCAGCCTTAATTACTGCTCAGTGAAGAATCACTGGAATATTTTTTTAAGGCATAAAAGAAAGGCTTGGTTTCTAGTTTAAACTTAGGCCCAGCTGTTAAAACCAGGTTCGTTCCATTTTATAAATAGAGAATAAGAATTTTTGCAGTAGCATATTTTACAGATATTTCGAATAGGACAGGGAGTCTGTATTCCATTCTGCATGCCCTAGGAGGGTAAAATATATCGATTGCTACATTTGATGTATACTTAAGTAAGAGAAAAATATCTAATAATATTTATTTACGAGTCAAAATGCGTCTAGTCTTTTAATCCCCTGGATTTATCCTCGTTCTTGTTCTGTCTTCACTTTCAAATAGTATAAACCCTAAATTCTACCTTGTCCTTGCTGAAATTCACACTGCATTTTTGGTCAGTTTACTCTTGTTTGCAACGACAAAGTCACCATCCCCAGAACGACTCGATTTTCAAGACTCATAGAGACCGGAAAAGGATTTATAACCAAGTTCTCTGAATCCTAATAAGTCAACTTCTTCATCAAAAATATTAGTTACCAAGGTCTAAATGAGGTCACTTGCAAATGCCAGGCAGAAATACAGTACTCAATGGTCTATCCTAAGTAATTCCTCTAACTATAAATTTCAAGATGAAGCAAAGCAGAATTTTAATCATAGCACTGAAAAACTCAAACCAATTGTATCTCTATTTAAAAATAATGGTTAAAACAATAATGACAGAAACAGTGGGTGTTGGAGAAAGATTCTTTTCAGATGTCAAATACGAGTTCATCATTAATATGTGTTCTTGCATGGTAATACCAAAAGGACACATATGTGTATATAAAGTATACATCCCCACATATGTATCATTGAAAGTTGCCAACAATACAAAGTATAAGATTTTGTAACTGCAGTGAAAATATTTTGTAGGATATGTAAACTGGAGACTCCAATGAGTTGCTCAAAAATTATTTGGTTAAAGGGTAAATACACCTTGTACATCATAATGAAAGTCTTATAGGTAGGGGTGGAGATTAACACTTCAGGCTGTCTACAGAATATTAATAAAATTCAATATATTTTCTAAAAGGTGTAATTTATATTTTGTGGAAATGAGACCCTTTTCTAATAAAATTCTTCTGTCCTTCATTCTGTTCATATAATTTTGCTATAAATCATCCTGTAGGAATTTTTTCCCCCTAAATATTCATCTCAGGGAGAACCTATTTAAATAAGCCCTCTTAGCAAGATCTTTCAGAATTAAAATTACACCACAAGTGATATTTCATCCAATATATTTCCTCCTATGAAATTTTCTTATGCCTAAAATAATATTTTTGTTGAATTACATTATGTTAAAATTGTTGATTTGAGGTGACTTTGATAGTAAGGAAACACTGTGTTAAAAAGAGCAACAAATTATTTTAGCCTTTTTAATCGCACCTTCTCTGAGTCTGTACCATTGCAGCTTCCTTTTTCTCTCCGTCTACATATATAGTGAGAAAAACCTAAGGGCATTATCCTCAGCTTCACCACAAAGCAAGAATAAGAAGCAAGAAAATTTGCTGCTGGATATACTAGGTTTCCTTGGTTTCTGGTAAACTAGAACATTATGCGCTTTCATACTCATCTGAAGCTAATTTTACTCTACTGTCTGGTAGTCATTAGAATAAAATCTTTTCTTTTATTCCTGATAGGAATATAGTAAGTAATTGGATTTCTTAGGATGTGAGGTATAATAAGGAGAGTAGATAGACGTGTGAGGCATTCACACACACACACACACACACACACAGGCACACACACACAGGCACACACAATACGTTAAAGTCAGGACCTAGGCAAGGTCTCCTGCTGGGGGGTTGTCCCTTGAGGATATTTCAGAAAGTTTCTATGGGTCAGACAAACTGACTTTGCAGAGCTCAGAGAAGGTTTTGATGGGGGTAATTAGCAAATCTCTTGCTTTGGTACATTAAGTGCTTAACATTTCACATTCAATTCATCTGTTTCTATATATGCTCTATATGGTAGGTAGAGCAGGCTTTATCAGACCCATTTTCCATATGGAAGCTGAGGTTTAGTCAGGTTAAGTGACTTCCCAAGACCACACAGCTCTTAGTATGGTTTTCTTATTTATTTACCTGTTTATTTCTTTAACTATAGTTGATTTACAGAAAATATGGAACGCTGCACGAATCTGCGTGTCGTCCTTGCACGGGGCCATGCTGATCTCTGTGTTGTTCCAATTTTAGTATATGTGCCGCCGAAGCAAGGTGAGGCAAGTGCCTTAGTACTGTTTTCTGATGCAGAGTCCAGGATTCCACCAGTGTGCTTCTGTCAACTCACCTGTTCGTCCTTCTGGGCCATGTGGGGACCTCAGCACCAAGCGAGAGATGAATCAGGGGCTCAGATTAAATGTATACATTTGTTTGCTGTGGGATCTACATGAGAAGCAGTAGTACACACAGCCTCCACAGTCCTTGTAAACACTGGGCACTTGATAAACCCTCTCTGTATGACTGGAGCATCATAGGCTGTAGCATAAATAAGTTCAGGAACAGAAATCACTGCCCTTATAGTCTGTGACTGCCAAAACCATTTAGTTCCCTAGAGAAGAGCAGGGACTAGAGAGCAGCTGCAGTCCTTCAGTACAGTTCACAGATATTTATTGCATGCCAATACTAATTACAAAACACAGTTATTTATTTGGTACTTACTCTTACTTGGACACTGTTCTAAATATTTGTACATGAATAAACTCAATCCTCACAACGATGCTATTGCTATTATTACTATTCAGTAATAGTACTTACAGCTATTATTATCTTTCCCACTTAGTAGGTAAGGAAATTAAAGCACAGAGAGGTTAATTACTTGCTCAAAGTCTTATAACCAGGATACAATGGAACCAAAATCTGAACCCAGCCAAAACTTGGGCTATGCTGTGCTGTCTCTCTGGATCTTAGGAGCTGTGCTAAGTGATGAAGAGACCAAACTCAACAAGGTTTCTTTCTCAGTAAATCCAGAGTCTATATGGGAGACAGACATAGGCGAAGTGCAGTTCTGTGTGAGAGTTGCCACAGGACAAGTACAGACAAGGCACAGTTAACACACAACACCTAGCACACCTACCATTCCCAGGGCTCTCAGGGAGGTACTCCTGGATGCAGTGAGGTTTCCACTGAGTCAAGAAGGACAAGTGAAGGTTTGTCAGTCCTTAGCACCTGAGGGAGCTGATCTGGAGTACCAGGAATAGCTTCAAAGAAGCACAGAGGCAAGAAATGACACAGTTCATTCAGAGTTTCTGCGATTTTGAGGGACTGTCGTACAGAATGCCAGGCAGTGATAAGCAGAAACAGAAGCTGAAAAAGTAGGCAGGGGCCAGGTCGTGCTGGGCTTTGTAGACCATGCACAGTAGGTTGGATTTCATCATGGAGACCGTGAGGAACCATGGAAGGCGTTTAAGTAAGAGAGTCACATGAGATTTGTGTTTTAGGAAGACACTCCAGAATAGCTAGAGAGGACAGTTTAGAGGTGGCAGTTGAGATGAATGGCAGTCAGACTAACTGTGCAACTTGTTGTGAAAAATGACGGGGACTCTGTAAACTAGGGCAATGGTGGTGAGAATTTAAGTGAGAGAGAGAACTCTGGACTTTCATACCTGCTATTCCTAGGGCTAATCCTATTAATATCATTAGTTTCCTTTACCATCTTGCCCAAGTTGGCCAGGTTATTCATCTGCCTTGGAGGAGAGTGTTACAGAAAGATAACACATCAATTTGGATACTTTCTGCTCCAAATAAGAAAAATCCAAGTGGAAATGGTTTAAAGAATGAGGAAAATGTATTATTTCATATAGGAAGTTTTGAGTTAGGGCACGTTTAAGTTTGGTTAATTCAGCAGCTCAGTGACAACAGCAAGGAATCATTTTTTTCCCATTTATCTGCTCCGCCTTCCTCCTTGTCACCGGTCTCCCCTATGTCTAGGTATCCTCATGGTCTCAAAATGGCTGCCACAGTCCCAGGAATCGATATCAGCAAACAGATTAGGGAGGAGTTCAGCCTCCCTTGACACGCACAGACGCATGCTACAAAATCAGGGTTCTTGTTGCAAGGAAGAAAGAAGGAAGCATTTGAAGAGACAACTAACAGTGTCTGCTGAGAATGCAAAGAGAAAGCAGATAACGTTCAGCTTCTTGCATTGAAAGAATAGGATTGTGCAGCAAGAATCAAGCCTTGTGTTCCACATCATCTGAACAAATTATCTGAATTTCTTCATTGGCTCTTTTAGTGTGCCAATAGAAAGGTTTAGCAGGTCTGGTCATAGTTTCAGGTAAAGGAAGTGTAGACCGGACAAGGATGTCGGGGAAGACAGTCTTTTTCTGATCCCAGGAGATGGTGAAGGAGAGAGAGAAGGCAGGTGAGACGGGAGATGTCATCCTGCTTTCCCTTCTTGGTGCTGGTTGGGGAAGCGGCAGTGGCGTGCGGTGTGGAGGCGTCGGGGCACAGGCTGTGGGAGGCAGTGAGAGGGGGAGGCCCGCGTTCTACCTGCCATTTGGAATTCTGAGAGGAGCCTGCTCTGCGCAGGGCCTCGTGAGGAGAGGGGAGCAGTGTGGTCAGACAGAGCAAGGTCTCCCTGGTGCTCCTGAGGTTTTCTCAGTTCAACACTGTAGAAGCTGACTTGACGCACAGTCGGCCAGTCTTGGGAACAGCACTGCAGGCAACTCTTCACAAGCCAGGGGACTGGATAGCAGACATGGTGGAGACCCAGAAGTTTCCCAGGGGCCGGAAGAATAAAGCACAAGTTCGCCATCTGTAGGACGCCCGGCCGACAGCAGGAGTCTGGACCCAGCAGGGTGTGCAGTGCCAGCCAGGGCACACCGAGGACTCTGTGTCTGCCAGCGCCAGGCTCTGCCCTCCTCCACTGCTTGGAGGCCATATACCCCTTCCTCTTCATCGGTGGAGGTGGTTTTGGGGAGAGAAGCAAGGGAAGCGTCAGCATATCTGAGCGTCTGAACTGACCAAGATGAAGTGTGAGTTGACACTGCAACCCTCCCGCACTGTGTGCGGCATGGAGAGAGCCCTGGGGCAGTCAGGGGCTTCATAACAGGCTTTCTTCTTCTCTGAGGTCTTGGTTCCTCTAATGTAGTATGACATGTGAGATAAAAGCAAAAGTTTACAACAAATCTGCTTAGCAAAAGAGGAGAAAAATGTTTAACAAACCTATATCATACTTTCCTAATAAGAATATTTTGATTATTCCTATTTGTAAGAAAAGAAGACTTAATGCAGCATTTTAACTTAACAAAAAGAAGTGTTTGTACTAAGGAAGTGCTTACTAGGAAGTATTTTCTGAGATAAAGGTCTAATTCTTCAATTGCTGTTAATTTGTACCCAATTAAAAGGAGGCACTAACAACTACAGTGAGTATAAATGAAGGAAATCAAGGTGGTGAAGAATCTGGAAACCCTGGGGAGTTTCACCTACGGAAGATAAGACAGCAGTGGAAAAACTACTGGCTACAAATATATAAAGGGTTATGTTGATAAAATCAGGTAATCAACATAAATTTGCTTTATAGGCTATAAAGTGTTTGGGAGATGTTAGCTTTTTCTATCTTATTTTATTTTCTGTAGTTCCAGATGACAGAAGCAGACCCAATGGTCAGAAGTATAAGGAAGCAAATTGCATCTCCATATGTAAAACTTTGAGCTGTCTGACAGAGGAATGTGCTACCTTAAAAATGGAAACCGAAAAGTATTTGGGGACAGGATGGATTTGTATTTAAGGCTACTTTAAGGCTCTAAGTCTCTGCTGTTCTAGGAAACGATTTCTTACCTTTCTTAGTTCATTTATGGGTCTTTCCTCCCTGAAATTAACGAGGTGAAACAATTTACCCCAGAATGTGTGATTGGTACCTGGTGGGTTTTTGAACCTATGAGGATAAGTGAACACAGTTGCTTGTTATTCAGGGGGTGGGCCTTGGGCCAGCAGCTGCAGCACTGCCTGGGAGCAGGTTAGAAACACAGAACCCTGGCCCACCCCGGGAAGCCCGAGGCCAAGCCTGCGTGCGCACGAAGGTGGGAGAATCGCTGAGCTGGTTACGTGGGGACCTCCGGGAACCAAACTGCCAGAGCACAGGATCGCTTAGACCTGGGAGACCCCAGAGTTCTCAGAACCAAAGAAGCTTCAGCTCAGACTCCTGCTGGCCCTTCCACCCTTCCGTCGGGGCAAGTAACCCAAACCTCTGAGACAATCCAGGGGTTTTATTTCGGGTTAAAATCAGTGGGGCTCACTGTAAGGACAAATACAAATTCAAAATAAGAGGGTTAATTCCTCCTGTTGAAAATAAGGGAAGAGATTTCCCTCTCCGTTTTCTCAGAGCACTTACTTTAGAAAACTTGTAATTGCACATACTTTCTCTTCTCTTTGAAAGGTATAGGCCCTTTGTCAGCCTTCTGGCCTGGGAATGTCTTTCTCAAGGACCAGGAGGCATCTCTTTAAAATGTAAACGTCAAGGGAGACAGCGCCCATCTCCCAGTCTCTGGGGGCAGGCAGGAACCTAACTTTGGTGGGTGCCTTGCTCCAAATTGCAAAGCTACTTCCTTTCATGAAGAGATGAGAAGTGTGTTTTTCCTCTGGATAAAGTCAATTAGCCAACAGTCACCTCAATTACCAGGTAAATTTAGAATGAAGTATGTATGACAAAAGGTGCTATCAAGTCCTCTGACTTGAGGACTAGTTATCGTTTATCTCAAGAACATGTATGCAATGTCCAAATTGCAAAGCTACTTCCTTTCATGAAGAGATGAGTAGTGCGTTTTTCCTCTGGAAAAAGCCAAGTAGCCAACACGGATGGTCACCCCAACTAGCTGGTGAAATTAGGATGACCTACTGGTGACAAATGGTGCTGTCAGGTCCTCTGACTTGAGGACTAGTTACCGTTTACCTTGAGAACACGTGTATACTGGGTCGTGTCTGCTTGGCAATAGAAGGGAAGGGGGGAGATTTTTTCTGTCTTTGCATCTCTTAGTGGATTACCGGTTATTCGCTTCGCTTTCTGGTTCAATGCTTATTAAATAATAAGAGTGTTTTCTTTCTCTACTCTTTTCCTGGAGAGGTTTTCTGTGTTGGAAGAAGATTTTGTTTTTTAAATATATTTTCCCGATACCATACTGTTATACTGATAAATTATCTTACCTATTCATCCTGTACTTCCACACTGCCCTCCTTCCTTCCTTCCTTCGTTCTTTCCTTCCTTCCTCCTTTCTCCCTCCCTTCATCCGTCCTCAGCTGTCTTTCATCTTTTCTTTTTCTTTTTCTTTTACTTTTTTTCCAAATTGGCATGTAAACCTATTCTCCATCCAAATTATTCTGTATAGATGGGATAATACATTTATGAGAGGATATATACGTCACAGATGTTCTGAAGAAAGATGACAGCGTGGACCCACAATTAAAACACTGGTTTAATCCAAAGTGTGCTCTTCTTTGCAGTGAGGAAGTTTTAGGACTGGGCCCTCTGGTGTTTAACCTTGAGAATTTGGAACAAAGGAAGTTTCCTTCACAAAGGAAAGTGTTTATTTGAGGAAATTGGTTAATGTAAAATATATGAACTTCTCATTCAGCGAGGTATTAGGTTGGAAACTGTAAAATGCCTATAGTATAGTATGATGTTATATTTGTTATACTATAATCAGTCATATATATTTTGTGTCGATCTATCTATCTATCCATCTATCTATCTATCTATCATCAGAAGCCATTTTATTTGTCCGTTTTGGTATGAGAAAAACATTCATTTGAATATGGTGACAAATTCCATGTGCTAGCAGACAGGGGAAATGCAAATTATTACCATTGTTCATTTCCAAGGCATCATTCTTTGGTTATAAAACCTGCCCAAAGAGCATATTAACAAAACAGTCTATTTAAAAGTACTCATTAAACAAAAGCATAGAACCTCTATATAATGATTTAAACAAGTGATATTATGATTTTGTTTCTATTGATACGATATGAGTTGATGAGCTAGTGTGGCTCCCTAACTCCTCAGTGGGGAGGAAGTTCCTGGGAGGCTCACCCAGCTAGACCTGGAATTCGCACACCCACACCATCGTGTCCCTGAGTGTCCTCATAAGCTATAGCAGCAGTGGTCTTGATGAGTACTCTCCTTTGTTTGTATCAATAAATACTTAACCTTTTGAAGCCAAAATGTGCATCTGAAGTACACCCTGAAATATCTCTTAATTCTCCAAGGAGGCTCAGACTCTGAAATTGTTTGCATAAGACTGTGACTTAATTTCTGAACATTACCTTTTTCACCCCTGATATTTTGACCCTGTCCTTGCTAGAGATCCATGAAGCAACATCTGGTATATGAATAAATACAAATAAAATCTCACATTTTGCATAACCGCAGCTGTCATTCCACACGGAACAGCACTATTTAGGACTATCTTCGGTCTACTGAAGAATTCTATTTTTACCACAAATTCAAAGCTGTCTAGTCTTACTTTTCTTAATTAAGCTGGGCTGATCTCACAATCAAAAGGCTTCATTATTTTTTCCTGCTTAAATTAAACTCCCTGTGCAATGCAATGACCAAAACAAATAATCTATGACCTACAAACAAGACACTTGCATTCCCTGAAGAATTACACTCTTGTTTCCTCTAGGTTATACATCTTTGAACCTCTCTTTGCTGTAACGACCTTCTGGTGCTCATTAGCAAGCTGATTACCATTAACACAGCTATAATGCAGCAATTTTCTTGGTGTATGTCGAGGAGAAATGCTCATCTGAATGCAGTCAGGGGACAAAATTAACTGCATAAATCTACAGTGCAAACTGGATCTCGTCCAACTTTGCACGAGTCGTCTTTCCTTTCCTAGTTGTGACATCATGGTCCAGATTCCCACTGACGGCTTAATAAGTATCTCAGGGTTTCATATTTAATTTCCTTTCATCTCCGTATATTACATTTTAACTTAATTTCGGCATTGCCTGACCACCGTATTACCATGTCTCGTAATATATATTTACCTTTAATCTTTTAACTATGTCCCTTAATGGCTCTCTTATGAGATTCATGTCTACTTTATTTTTTCATCTTTTTTCACATTTATATCTTTTAAAAAATATTGGCTAGTAGATCAGGATTTCAGTATACACACACACATTGGCACATCTGTGGAGCTAGGAACAAGATTGAGATATGTAAGCCATAGGTATTTTAGGAGGGAGGCATAAATATTACTCTCTTGCAGATAGAATTATATGAATAGTCATGAAAGGAAGTGAAGTTTTAATGAAGAGAATAAGGGATGTATGAGATCTGGATTCCTTTCTTGCCACCGTCACAGCCATCCAACGCTTCCTTGACAACGCTGGTCTCCAAGCGTGAATTGAAGATGGCTGACGCTCAGCTTGTAGGTTATGAGCTGACAGGAAAGCTCCTGGGACCCTCTGCAATTCTTATTCTGTATTGTTCT
Organism: Physeter macrocephalus; assembly: GCF_002837175.3. Lineage (NCBI taxonomy): Eukaryota > Metazoa > Chordata > Mammalia > Artiodactyla > Physeteridae > Physeter > Physeter macrocephalus. The sequence goes on along the minus strand of NC_041226.1, from coordinate 53,691,365 downwards.
TTGAGGGTGTTATTTTAAATATTATTTAAATATTATGGCCAATGAACAAATGGCATTAGGGAGATTATGAAATTTGGTTTCCGTAATGTTTACATACTGGAATGCTGTGTCGGAGTCAAAAGCACTATTAAAATGAAACAAGATATGATGTGATTAGAGTAAACCACAGTATGAATAATCGCTCTAAAGAAAGAAGAGAAAGTTATGCATTTTATACTCAGAATAGACTAAAATTCAAATTTATATTCTTTAAAAACAAGCTGTGTCCGTTTTTATTTTTCAAGCATGAAATAAATTCTACTCTGTGCTTTGAAATTTAAGAAAGCAGACTGAGACCCATTCTTTTGCTGCCTCAGGGTCACTGATGAGTAGCCTCCCGGTAACTTCCCAGCATCCAGGGAGCCAGCGAAAGGGCGGGGCAAGGAGAAATAAACTAGCATGCCACTTCCTAAAACGCACTGCAATTCATTCTGTATTAGTGATATCAACAGAGCACAGAAGCACAGGCTTCTCATTGCAGTGGCTTCTCTTGTTGTGGAGCACGGGCCCTAGGTGCGCGGGCTTCAGTAGTTGTGGCTCACGGGCTCTAGAGCACAGACTCAGTAGTTGTGGTGCACTGGCTTAGTTGCTCTGCGGCATGTGGGATCTTCCCGGACCAGGGCTCGAACCCGTGTCCCCTGCATTGGCAGGGGGCTTCTTAACCACTGAGCCACCAGGGAAGCCCTGTGGTTACTATTAGGAAATAAAATTACATGTCATTTAAAGAAAAAAAGATTAATTGCTTAATTGAGCCCAATTCTCTGTACAACCTATCCCTCATGCATTTACACTCTCAAGGCATGATTTATTTAATAAAAGCAGTAATCAGTTGCAAAATAAATGAGTCACAGGTATGATATGTACAGTGTGGAGAATATAGTCAATAACTATGTAATATCTTTGTATGGTGACATTGTAACTAGACTCATTGTGGTGATGATTTTGAAATGTATAGAAATATCAAATCACTATGTTATGAAACAGGAAGTAGCATAGTGTTGTAGACTAATTATACTTCAAAAATAAACAAATATGCAAACAAACTTATAGAAAAAGAGATGAGATTTGTGGTTACCAGAGGTGGGGGTGGGAGGGGGGGAAATTGATGAAGGTGATCAAAGGTACAAACTTCCAGTTACTATAGGATAAATAAGTACTAGGGACATGATGTACAACATGATAAATATAATTAAACTGCTGTATGTTATATATGAAAGCTTTAGAGACTAAATCTAAATCCTAAGGGTTCTCATCACAGGGAAGAAAATTTTCTTCTATTTCTTTAATATTTATATGAGAAATATTTATATTTCTTTGTATTTATATGAGATTATGAATGCTCACTAAACTTACTGTCATAATCATTTCATGATGTACATAAGTCAAATCGTTATGCTCTACACCTTAAACTTATACAGTGCTGTGTGCCAGTCATACCTCAATAAACCTGGAAGAAAGAAAAGAAATATGCAGGAAAAAATAAAATAAAAATAGTAATCTCAAAAGGTTAATGTAGCTTCCCAGAATTCCTGACTGATCCCCAAGGAGAAACTTATCTCCTTAAGCAGACTAGCTCAACAAATGCCAGTGGTAGTCTTCACACTGTCCAGAACACACTGGAAAGTTCTCTGCAACCAGGAGAGTGGTACATATTTGCTGCATGGCAATCAGAAATGGTTTGCCCCAAACGAAAAATCTGTAAACTGCTGTGTGTCTAGATTATGAAAGTTCAGCTGTAAATGCCTATCTTTTTACCTATAATCATTTAATTATTTATTCATTCATTCAACATCCAACATCCATCTGTGAAATTTCGCTTTGCTATATTCCAGTCACTGAAGTTATAAATACTGGAGTTATAAAGGCATATCATGAACAGTCCACATTGAGAGGCAGCAGAGAATTATAGAGAAAAAATAAGCCAGGGTTTAAATGCTGGCTCTGGTATTCAACAGCAGTATTAGTCTGTTTGGACTGCAGTAACAAAGTGTAAGGTTGTGTCGTAATTTATTTTGACCAATTTCATATTCTTGTTCATTTAGCTTATGTTTTAAACTTCTGCTATACTCTTATAATTTTGAATAATATTATAAGAGTTATTTGCATAAGTTAACACTTCTTAAGATAAAGTTCTAGAAGTGGAATATTTCAATTTAAAGGTACACACGTTTTAATGGCAGTTGATAAGTTTCACAAGTTGCTGACTACAGAGGAGGTACCGATGTAAAATTTTACCAAACTTTTGTGAAACTGTCTACATCTCTATATTTTTTAGTAACACTAGACCCTACGATTTTTTAATTGCCTATTTGATCTCTTTTTTTAAGAGTAAGCTTTAATAGGGAGGGACTACTTGAGCTTTAGACGAAGGAGAACTCCTGATTACCCAGGAGGAGGAGAAAGGTTCTGGAGGTTGAATTAATCACCAGTGCCTAAGGATTTAATCTACCATGCCTGTGTAGTGAAGCCACCATTAAATCCAAAAGGAGGGGTTTCAGAGAGCCTCCATGTTGGTGAAGCAGAATGCCTCCACTGTGCTGTGTGCCAAATTCCAGGAGGACTGAAGTTTATTTGTTCTTGACCTCACCCTATGAATCTCTTCATCTGGCTGTTGGTTCCTGTGCGTTAATATCCTCGGTAATAAACCAATCATCTCATCTAAGCCGTGTGGCTGACAGGGTCTTGGTGCTCCGGCTGGGTGTCAGGTCTGAGCCTCTGAGGTGGGAGAGCTGAGTTCAGGACATTGGTCCACCAGAGACCTCCTGGCCCCATGTAATATCAATC
>NC_041226.1:53687496-53688290 GCF_002837175.3 Physeter macrocephalus | reverse complement strand
CCACCCACTAGAACACAGGCACCAGTCTCCTCCACCAGGAAGCCTACACAACCCACTGAACCAACCATAGCCACTGGGGACAGACACCAAAAACAATGGGAACTACGAACCTGCAGCCTGCAAAAAGGAGACCCCAAACACAGTAAGATAAGCAAATGAGAAGACAGAAAAGCACACAGCAGATGAAGGAGCAAGATAAAAACCCACCTGCCCTAACAAATGAAGAGGAAATAGGCAGTCTACCTGAAAAAGAATTCAAAGTAGTGATAATAGAGATGATCCAAAATCTTGGAAATGGAATTGAGAAAATACAAGAAATGTTTAACAAACACCTAGAAGAACTAAAGAGCAAACGATGAACAAAACAATAAATGAAATTAAAAATTCTCTAGAAGGAATCAATAGCAGAATAACTGAGGCAGAAAAACGGATAAGTGACCTGGAAGATAAAGTAGTTGAAATAACTACCACAGAGCAGAATAAAGAAAAAAGAATGAAAAGAATTAAGGACAGTCTCAGAGACCTCTGGGACAACATTAAACTCACCAACATTCGAATTATAGGGGTCCCAGGAGAAGAAGAGAAAAAGAAAGGGGCTGAGAAAGTATTTGAAGAGATTATAGTTGAAAACTTCCCTAACATGGGAAAGGAAATAGTCAAGTCCAGGAAATGCAGAGAGTCCCATACAGGATAAATCCAAGGAGAAGCATGCCAAGACACATATTAATCAAACTATCAAAGATTAAATACAAAGAAAATATACTGGGCTTCCCTGGTGGCGCAGCGGTTGCGCG
>NC_041226.1:53684701-53687367 GCF_002837175.3 Physeter macrocephalus | reverse complement strand
CCGCAACGGGAGAGGCCACAACAGAGGGAGGCCCGCATAACACACACACAAAAAAAAAAAAAAAAAAAGAAAATATATTAACAGCCAGCAAGGGAAAAGCAACAAATAACATACAAGGGAATCCCCATAAAGTTAACAGCTGATCTTTTGGCAGAAACTCTGCAAGCCAGAAGGGAGTGGCAGGACATACTTAAAGTGATGAAAGAGAAGAAACTACAACCAAGATTACTCTACACAGCAAGGATCTCATTCAGATTCGACAGAGAAATTAAAACCTTTACAGACAAGCAAAAGCTAAGAGAATTCAGCACCACCAAAACACCTTTACAACAAATGCTAAAGGAACTTCTCTAGGCAGGAAACACAAGAGGAGAAAAAGTCTACAATAACAAACCCCAAACAATTAAGAAAATGGTAATAGGAACATACATATTGATGACTACCTTAATGTAAATGAATTAAATACTCCAACCAAAAGACATAGACTGGTTGAATGGATACAAAAACAAGACTTGTATATATGCTGTGTACAAGAGACCCACTACAGACTTAGGGACACATACAGACTGAAAGTGAGGGGATGGAAGAAGATATTCCATGCAAATGGAAATCAAAAGAAAGCTGGAGTAGCAATTCTCATATCAGACAAAACAGACTTTAAAATAAAGACTATTGCAAGAGACAAAGAAGGACACTACATAATGATCATGGGATCAATCCAAGAAGAAGATATAACAATTGTAAATATTTATGCACCCAACATAGGAGCACCTCAATACATAAGGCAAATGCTAACAGCCATAAAAGGGGAAGTCAACAGTAACACAATCATAGTAGGGGACTCTAACACCCCACTTTCACCAATGGACAGATCATCCAGACAGAAAATAAGTAGGGAAACACAGGCTTTAAGTGACACATTAAACAAGATGGACTTAATTGATATTTATAGGACATTTCATCCAAAAACAACAGAATACACTTTCTTCTCAAGTGCTCATGGATCATTCTCCAGGATAGATCATATCTTGGGTCACAAGTCAAGCCTTGGTAAATTTAAGAAAATTGAAATCATATCAAGTATCTTTTCTGACCACAACTCTATGAGACTAGATATCAATTACAGGGGAAAAAAACTGTAAAAAATACAAACACATGGAGGCTAAATACTACGCTACTACATAACCAAGAGATCACTGAAGAAATCAAAGAGGAAATCAAAAAATACCTAGAAACAAATGACAGTGAAAGCTCGACAACCCAAAACCTATGGGATGCAGCAAAAGCAGTTCTAAGAGGGAAGTTTAGAGCAATACAATCCTACCTCAAGAAACAAGAAAAATCTCAAATAAGCAACCTAACCTTACACCTAAAGCAATTAGAGAAAAAGAACAAAGAAATCCCAAAGTTAGCAGAAGGAAAGAAATCATAAAGATCAGATCAGAAATAAATGAAAAGGAAATGAAAGAAACAATAGCAAAGGTTAATAAAACTAAATGCTGGTTCTTTGAAAAGATAAACCACTAGCCAGACTCATCAAGAAAAAAAGGGGGAAGACTCAAATCAACAGAATTAGAAATGAAAAAGGAGAAGGAACAAGTGACACTGCAGAAATACAAAGTATCATGAGGGATTACTACAAGTGACTATATGCCCATAAAATGGACAACTTGGAAGAAATGGACACATTCTTAGAAAAGTAAAACCTTCTGAGACTGAACCAGGAAAAAATAGAAAATATAAACAGATCAATCACAAGCACTGAAATTGAAGCTGTGATTAAAAATCTTCCAACAAACAAAAGCCCAGGACCAGATGGCTTCACAGGCAAATTCTATCAAACATTTAGAGAAGAGCTAACACCTTTCCTTCTCAAACTCATCCAAAATATAGCAGAGGGAGGAACACTCCCAAACTCATTTCACAAGGCCACCATTACCCTGATACCAAAACCAGACAAAGATGTCACAAAAAAAAGAAACTACAGGCCAATATCAGTGATGAACATACATGCAAAAATCCTCAACAAAATACTAGCAAACAGAATCCAGCAGCACATTAAAAGGATCATACACCATGATCTAGTGGTGTTTACCCAGGAATGCAAGGATTCTTCAGTATACAGAAATCAATCAATGTGATACACCATATTAACAAATGGAAGGATAAAAACGTTATGATAATCTCAAGAGATGCAGAAAAAGCTTTTGACAAAATTCAACACCCATTTATGATAAAAACTCTCCAGAAAGTAGGCATAGAGGGAACTTACCTCAACATAATAAAGGCCATATATGACAAACCCACAGCCAACATCATTCTCAATGGTGAAAAATGGAAACCATTTCCTCTAACTATCAGGAACAAGACAAGGATGCCCACTCTCACCACTATTAGTCAACATAGTTTTGGAAGTTTTAGCCACAGAAGTCAAAGAAGAAAAAGAAAGAAAAGGAATCCAAATCGGAAAAGAAGAAGTGAAGCTGTCGCTGTTTGCAGATGACACAATACTATACATAGAGAATCTTAAAAATGTCACCAGAACACTACTAGAGCTAATCAATGAATTTGGTAAAGTAGCAGGATACAAAATTAATGCACAGAAATCTCTTGCATTCCTATACACTAATGATGAAAAATCTGAAAGAGAAATTAAGGAAACACTC
>NC_041226.1:53683633-53684544 GCF_002837175.3 Physeter macrocephalus | reverse complement strand
GCAATCCCTATCAAACTACCAATGGCATTTTTCACAGAACTAGAACAAAACATTTCACAATTTGTTTGGAAACACAAAAGACCCCGAATAGCCAAAGCAATCTTGAGAAAGAAAAACGGAGCTGGAGGAATCAGGTGTCCGGACTTCAGACTATAGTACAAAGCTACAGTCATCAAGACAGTATGGTACAGGCACAAAAACAGACATATAGATCCATGGAACAGGATAGAAAGCCCAGAGATAAACCCACGCACATATGGTCACCTTACCTTTGATAAAGGAGGCAAGAGTATACAATGGAGAAAAGACAGCCTCTTCAAAAAGTGTTGCTGGGAAAACTGGACAGCTACATGTAAAAGAATGAAATTAGAAGACTTCCTAACACCAGACACAAAAATAAACTCAAAATGGTTTAAAGACCTAAATGTAAGGCCAGACACTATAAAACTCTTAGAGGAAAACATAGGAAGAACACTCTCTGACGTAAATCACAGCAAGATCCTTTTTGACCCACCTCCTAGAAAAATGGAAATAAAAACAAAAATAATCAAATGGGACCTAATGGAACTTAAAAGCTTTTGCACAGCAAAGAAAACCATAAACCAGATGAAAAGACAACCCTTGGAATGTGAGAAAATATTTACAAATGGAGCAAGTGACAAAGGATTAATCTCCAATATATACAAGAAGCTCATGCAGCTCAATATCAAAAAAGCAAACAACCCAATCCAAAAATGGGCAGAAGACCTAAACAGACATTTCTCCAGAGAAGGTATACAGATTGCCAACAAACACATGAAAGGATGCTCAACATCACTAATCATTAGAGAAATGCAAATCAAAACAACAATGAGGTATCACCTCACACCGGTCAGAATGGCCATCATCAAAAAATCTACAAACAATAAATG
>NC_041226.1:53648325-53683586 GCF_002837175.3 Physeter macrocephalus | reverse complement strand
ATATTTGTAGTGAGGTGGGTAGACATATACAATGGAGTATTACTCAGCCTAAGTCAGAAAGAGAAAAACAAATACCATATGCTAACACATATATATTGAATCTAAAAAAAATATGGTTCTGATGAACCTAGGGGTAGGACTGGAATAAAGACGCAGACATACGGAGTGGACTTGAGGACATGGGGACAGGGAATGGTAAGCTGGGACGAAGTGAGAGAGTAGCATTGAGGTATATACACTACCGAATGTAAAATCCATAGCTAGTGGGAAGCAGCTGCATGGCACAGGGAGATCAGCTTGGTGCTCTGTGACCACCTAGAGGGGTGGGATAGGGAGGGTGGGAGGGAGACGTATATGTATAGCTGATTCACTCTGTTATACAGCAGAAACTAACACACATTGTAAAGCAATTATACTCCAATAAAGATGTTAAAAATAAATAAAATATATGTAACATAGAAAAGAAGACGAGAACTGGGGAGAATGGAAATCCAGATAGGAAGAAGGGCTTGAGAGTCTGGGGATGCACGTGTCTGGATTATGTTTTTGCCTGGGGCTAGCCCTGAGTTGCAAGATGTGTATTCCGCCTTTTTTTCGAAGAGGTCATGACATCATACTTATTAAAGTTCCCCCCCCAAATAAAAAAACTTTGAAAACTTTCCCTGTTTCTCTACAAATATGCCCTTTCTCTCTCATTGGAGTTGCCGCCTCCATTGCAGCCATTAAGGGCAAATACCAGAGGTTAGGCTTTGGCATTTCTACAGGGGGTGTCCACATCCTCTCCAAGACCCCTGTGGAATGGAGTCACAGAGATGCCGCCTCTGCAAGCACAATTACTTCTTGGATTTTTGAAAGGTTAATTTATTATTTATTTGATGACACAAAGAAATTGGAATTTTCATGTGGTAGATTATTGAAGTGATCATGGAAATAAAATCAACAAAATGGAACCATTTTGTAAAATGGTAAAAAGTAATGTTTTCAGGGAATGTCACCTTATTCACTTATAATTTACCAAATCATAAACCTGGAGCTGAAAATAAAGAATGGGCTCCTGCTTTAAGGTTGCCTTAAGTTGTAAACAGTAGATGTGTGTGGTTAAGAGGACTGTGTATGGGGAAAGGCCTGGTTACAGTGTAGCTTAAGGTAGTTGGAGGGCTGGTTATGAGTCAGAGAGATGAGCTCAAATCCACTTCCATCGTCCTCAAGCTGTTTAGCTTTGGCAAATGACTTCTTCTAGCTCATATTTTATCTATAATATAGAGATATACTAAAAGTCTCCTCAGAGGGTGTGGGGATTAAATGACATATCTATAAGGTACTTGGCAAAATGTCTAGCTCACAATAGGTGGTCAATAAATAGTAGATGTAGTTGTAGCAGACTGAGAATCTGATCTCCTAAGCCATGGGTTAATGTTGTATGAAATGAAGAGGCTACATTCTATTAACTATTCCTTTAAAGTTTTAAAATGTTCACAAAGGAAAAAAACAAGATGCAGAATAGATGCACACAAACTGTTACATCCTCACATAGAAGGAAAAATGTAAGTCGCTACTTTACTGAGATATTTTTTAACCCATTTCAGCCAGAACATTGACCTTGGTTGGGGCAGAATGTAACAGATTTTTTGTTTTTAAGCAGAGGCCTTAGTTCCTGTAGGCTTCTCGGACTGAGATGAAAGACAGTTGATTTCCTTTTACAGTAACAGGTAATCTAGTGATATCAGCTAACAATAAATTTACGAATAGGTTTTTGATACAAATATCCCTTGTCATCTTGGGAAAGTGAGAATTCTGGCCAAATGACAAGTCAGATCTTAGAAAATAAATCCAGATACAAAGACTATTTAACAACGGGCTGGAAATAATTGATGAAGAAATTCAGTGATATCTATCTCTGGATTAATGAGTCAAGGTTATTGAAGATGGTGTAATGAATGGGGGATACCAAAGTGTCTTGTTTATCCTTTTTATCCTCCCCTGGTGCCTAGCAGAGTTCATACAGGCACTCAAGAGCTACTCATTTCTAGTTAACATAAATGCATTAGATTTCATTTTATTACCATGTCTTTAATACAATATTCTAATACTTCAGTATAGAAAGAGTAGAATATTGTGTATGTATCAACTAGTTTAGTGTTTAATTTTAGGAACAGCCAGTTGTTTTCACCGAGAATTCATTCTCCACACATGGTAGGCTAACATTTTATCGGATGAGCCACACTCCATAAATGGCTACCTGAAAGTGTGTAGAAAACTATCCATTTGTCAACCCGCACTTTAGGTAATGTTAATTGACAGTGAATGTCAAAAATAGGTTGTTGCTGATTGAATTAGTGGCTTGTTCTTCACTATGTTTAATGGGCTCTCACTGTGAAGTTAAGTATGCAAAACATGTGAAATGGCTAAAATATTCACAAGATATCCCTCCCACACTTTGTTCCTCTTTCATGAATGAGGATTAAGGATAGGGAGGGTGGGAGGGAGGGAGACGCAAGAGGGAAGAGATATGGGAACATATGTATATGTATAACTGATTCACTTTGTTATAAAGCAGAAGCTAACACATCATTGTAAAGCAATTATACTCCAATAAAGATGTTGAAAAAAACAATAAAGAATCCAGCAATGTTTGTAGCCTGGACCTTTAGGCACAGGGCATGGAGCCCCAAATGGCCTGAGCTCAGCCACTGGTTCAGGACCACTGCTCGCCCGATACCAACGATAAGAATAATAGAAATTTGCTTCTAGAATTCAGTCACATCTCATGTTTGCCCAAAGGTACACTGAGTTCACAGAACAGATTGTAGGAAGTATGTTGAGGCTTACTTGCTAATGAATGCTAACGTAATAAATGTCTGAATGTGTGGTAGAATTGGGCTTGGAGTGGTTTTCATTGACAAAGCTGTGTGTCCAGGAGAGGCCGTGGAATCCTCCCCGACTTTGAATTTTTTCAGGGGCTAGTGCTGACTACCAGAAAGCGCCGAAGAGCTTTGCGTGACCAAACTGGCTTAAGTGAAATTCACAACGTTCTTGCTTGCTCTGTGCTGTGGCCTTTTTTTTCTTTTATTACTTCCTTTGATTTTTGGAGGAAATCCTACTTGTTCAGGAATGTTTGGAGCAGATTACATAGATCATTCTACTACCTCCAATTAACACTGCTATTATTTTAATTTTTAAAAATTCAGATATGGTATTCTCTTTCTTTCCTCTGCATGTACGAGACCAGTGATGTTTTGGTTATGACGGATGTGGAATATCTGGCCTTCAATTTTCCCCAAAGGAAATGTAGGTTAGAGGGGGAGAGGTGGCTTGTCCTCTAAGCCCAAAGGCTATGGTGCAGGGATAGAACCTGTCACATGACCCAAAATGGGAGGGGGGCCGAGGAGAGGACAGCGGGGTGAGCAGAGTGTCGGCCGTGGTGGGAATTTGGAGGGGATAAGAGGAAAGCTTTTCTCAAGTAATAGTAATTTTATGGCGACTGTTTACTGAGGGCTTAACATATAAGGCAATGTGATAAACTTTCAGCACAGATTCTGAAATAGTTATTTTAAATCTCTATGAGATGGTTATTATTTTCCTCATTTTACAGAGGAGAAAACTGAGGCTCAGAGATGTTAAGTAATCCGCTCACAAGTGGTGGTGACAGAAATCAAACCCAGGTCCCTCAGATCCTAAAACCTGTAGCTCTGCTGCCCAGCTCATCAGAAACACTCCTTCGAGCTTTCCAGACTTTCTTTTTTTATCTATTCAAGAATAGAAGTTTTGACTTAACTTTTGAGACAGTTCTATACTTTTACACATACATTATTATTTATTTTGTATTCTCTCAGTAATTTGATTACTGAATCCTACACTGCTTGTGCTGATACTTGTAAAGATTCTCTGCCTGAGAAAGGAAAGGAAGCAAGCTTCCTGTCTATCCTGTGACCCTCATTGTAACACGTCAGTACAATTTTGAATATTTTGGATGAGCTCCTACTTGCAGAAATGTTAAGGGAAGATTATGTAGATCATTTTACCATCCCAGAAGTGGATGAAAATATTTCCTTTTCTTCCTCTTTTTTTTTGAAGGAAAATGGGAAATCATGCTTATGAGAGGAATATTAGAAAACATAGGCAAGCAAAAGAAAAAGGATCAGTAATAATACTGTCACTTAGAGGACACTACTGTTAAATTTTTGGAATATATATCTTTTAGATATTTTTCCCCAGTGCATATACAGTAGCAAAATCAAATCACATTAGGGGTACAATTTTTTAACATGTCTCATATTAACAATGTATTATAAACATCTTTCTGTGACTAAATATAAACATGTGAACTATATAGCCTTTTTTTTTTTTTTTTTTTTTTTTTTACTTTGCTGAACTTTGTTTAAAGGAAAAAAGGCAGTTTCTTTTGTATAATGAGCAAGTGCATACTGATTATAACATCATGGACAGGTGAACAAGGATTGGGTTCGGATCTAAGATAGATCGTTCCTTTTTTTAAATTTTAATTTTATTGGAGTATAGTTGATTTACAACATTGTGCTAGTTTCAGGTTTACAGCAAAGCAATTCAGTTATACATATACATTGAAATATATAATTTTAATTTAAGAATTATAATTGGTTTCAACATTATATCTGCCCCCAACCCCCAGGAACTCTTAAAATCTTTTTACTGTAAATGTGTTGGGGGGATATGTATGACATTGTCACTTGAGAGAGAAAAAAAGTTGTTTATCAAATGTATCTTACTATTCTCTCCCAGCACTGTTTTGACAGGAACTGTAGTGTTTTCACCAAAAGTATTGACACAACTTGAAAATCAACTTCTCTTTGATCATCACAGACGGCATGAGTGAAGCCATTTGATTCTGCCGTTGTGTAAATTTTGTTAAATTTTTTTCTGGAAATGGGGTCAATATGGTCATAGATCGAAGGCTGGGCACTTTGGCAGCAGTGAGATCAATGCTGTTGTGCATTTCTTTTATCGATAGGCTCTGGAGAACCACACTTAGACCCAACTCTGCATTCGTGTTTTGGTAGACATTTCTCCAAAAAGTGGATATTAACTCTTTGTTATCTGATAGAAATAACCAGCAGCAAATCCCTCCTTCAAAATCAGAGAATTATAAACTCTCAGCAAAAATTGTTTTCATAATTTTATTTGGTCCTCTGTCCCCTGCCCTCTCTTTGTGCACCTGAAGGTTATGATTGTTAGTCTTAAGAAATCAATATGCAAACACAGGTATCTCCATAGTATAGTTTTTTTAAATCTCAGGTCTTTACTGATGATACTCTAATTTGAAGACAGGACATCTTGCAAGTAAAAAAAATCAAACCGGAAACTAACCCCAAATCAAACAAGAATTCAATGTTTTTACCCCCCAGTTTAAGAGGAGGGCAAAGGCACTTAGCCGATCCTGCCTTGCTCGCATTCAGGCTCTCAGGCCCTCCTCAGTTTTCTGAGCCAAGAGCCACTAGAGGGAAATAGGAAGTTGCAACATATTAATATGTCAAAGTGTGGAAAGGTGAGTCTCAGCATTTCCCATGTGGATGTATTTTGATTTCATGTCGATTTGCTTATTTTCTCTCTTACCTGGAGCTTCAGAGGCTGAACCTGAAAGTGCAGAAGATCCTGACTGAAATGCTGAATGACTCTTTCAGCAGCTGTGGTTTAACATAGTCTAGTACTCAGCATGCAGAGCATCCGTGGTGGAGGACAGTTTATTTGTTTTTTAATCCCCAACCTATTACAGACTGATACTTTGGTAAAATACAAAGTCATGTTCTTGGTTGCCATAGCAATGCCAAATTGCTATAAAAATTTTATACACTTGGCTTTCAATTTCTGTACCAGTAACAGTTAGAGGAGGACTGGTTTAGTGGACTGCTCATCAGTTTGAAAGTTTAGAGACTGGTACGAATCTCTATTTGGATGCCCCAAAGTTCAAAGGATTCAGTTGGATCATCTAACTTTTTTAGGACTCTGTTTTTTTCAGGTTTTAAGTTTCTCAGGTTGTTTTAGGATCATTGAGATGTTAGATTCTAAACAGCTTTGATTAAAAATGTTTCAACCTGATGAGAGAATTTGTTACCAGCTCATTTGATAACTGGGAGCAACTTCAGTGTATCTGTTCTCAACATTTCCTGTGGAAATTCATTTCTTGACTGAGCTGCTGGAAGGAACCATTAATAACACAAAACTGAAAATACACACATACAAACATACCGTACACATGCACACACACAGACACAAGTAGTACAGCCATCATAGACATGTGTGACTTTTGGAGACAATTGTGCAAGAAGCCTGAATGGATCTAAAAGACATGAGAGTGTGTCTTCTTTTAAGTTCTTGCAGGTTTTTTTCTTTAAAGGAAGGTGAATTTTCTCACACAGGAAATGGCTTGAGAGATCCCGATTTCGCTTACTTTAGACAGGTCTCTATTTTTTCTCCTTACTCTGAGGCAAGGACCACTGGAAAGGAGAGCTATGGCTTGGATGAAATGGGTTTATTACAGTTTGCAGTGGGAAGCATTTTATCAAAGTTGGGGGAAACTCTAAAGCTTCTGAAAACGTTTCGAACTCATCTCCAAGACAGGATTATAAATGCGTGAAATGTTTATAGATATGTTGCTCCTGGGGTGTTAGACTTCTGTGTGCCATCACATTTCCTCTTCCCAACTCTCCTGGCACTCCATAAACAGGCGGGAAGTTTGCCTAAGCTGAGTCAGAAGAAAAACGGTGAGCAGAACCCATGCAAAGGCATCAGCAGCCAAACAGATATGGTAAGAATGATGTTTCTGATGTTACAAGGCACCTGGCTACTGCCTCCCAAATTCAGGAAAATGGTACCCAGAGAGTTCCCCTGGAAAGGAGTCAAATGATCCATGATGGGAGAAGCTGATTTACTCGTCTAAACTTAGGCAGGAGGCATTGAAACTACCCCCACTCATTAAGGTTTATGCAAGGCCATCATAATATTTCTATGTTATCTCTCCCTTTATTAATTCATCCAAGCAGTCTATTTGCTTTTTGGCCCAATGTAGCCCATTGAGCAGACTTCTTAATTGAGCTGTTCATAATGACGCCTGGATCTTTTTCAAGAAAAGTTCCAGCTAATTCAGAGCCCATCAGACCCATTAGTGTGTGGCAACTTTAAACGGTCTTTTTCAATATGCATTACTTTGCAGTGAACTACTTGGGAGTGCGCTGGCCATGCATAACCCAATCAATTTCTCTTTGTCGTTTCTTTGGGAATACCACAGAGTCATCTAGGGTTTCAGTGAGCCTTGAAAGTAATGTTATGATTTCATTGTTAAACCAATTGGCCAAATTTAATTTCTTCTTTCTTTTAGGACTCACATTTTCAGAGTTTGTTTGACTACGAAAACCATAAAGTTTTTTGTTTCAAGCCAAAGTTATATTTGAAGTCTTTTTCCTTTTTTTATTTCAAAAATATTTACCTGAAAAAAAAGTCTCAGGAGACTTCTATCAAACTCCAAAGAATGAGAGAAATTAGAATATATGAAATCCCATGTAGAGGATATACATTTTAATATTCAACTAGGATAATGGATTCTACAATAGAAACCACATCTAATAATTCTGCATGTATTTGAATCTAGCAAAGTCCTGATTTTGTTTATAGTCTATGATTTGAAATTTATTGAAATGAGTTGTTTTAAAATTTTGGGGGGTAATTCTCTATCTATCTGTAGTGAAAATTGAAGACTGGAAGCAACCTCTAGGGTCCATCCTGCCAAGGAGATAAGCTTAATTTAAGTTTTTCTAGGGACATAGACATCTAACATATTATAGAGGAGGGAGAATTATGTTCTGTGATATGATGATTCTTTTTGCTTTACCTGTATCTTTACAAATATGAAGTGAAAATCAGTCATAATATTTGGTTCTCTGGAACGTGGAATATTTAGATTCGTTATAAGGCTGACTTACTAATTAAGCCTGTTATTGTTTCAACCTTGACTTGATGATATTTTAAAGCTATGTAGAAGATAATTCAGAATTTTTCAAAATCACAATGTGGTTATCGTAGAGAAAAATGCTTACTTTATGTGGAGAAATGAAATTTGGCTGCAGCTCTACGGACTGTCACTCCCATGACTCACTCACCCACTCCTATGTCCCAGTGCTACTTGGGCTCTTATGCATTTTCATAAAATTATATTTAATAAAGAAACTAAATACTGATCATGTGATGCCATTGATTTAATTAATTCTGACTGACTTAAGACCTCAATATAATGTTAATAGTGGTAGTAGCAATAATATTCATCACTATCCATAATGATATAAAACAACAAATATATTTGTATTTTGAGAGTAACTTTTTCCAGGTGATAGATCAAGGTCAACAGAAATCATTTGGTTCTTCATCTCTGGACTCCTAAAAATAATTTAGACTTGAAAGTGGCAAAAGAAAATGAACAGTATTGCATGTGTCAATGACATAGAATGCCAGGAGTCCGCAGGTACTTCGCCGAATTCAGATATAGCCCTCTGTAATATCCGGGTGACTGTGATTGCCAGGGATGATCAAGGGAGAAGTTGTTTATTGGCAAAGGTTTTTCTTAGAGGACAGAAGCTGAAATCATGCTCAATTGGCTGTTTAATAAATGATTTTTGTGATAATGATATCGGTTTTACATGTGTGTGTCATCATTTTAAAAGTCCACTTTCATATGCAATTTGCCTACTCACATCCTTCTGATGTTATCAATTAGTTCCAGATCCCTGGATCCTCTCAAACTCCCTGGAGGATGATTGGCACTCACTGGTGACCAGTGTCGTTGCAAAAGAACTAGCAACAAAGAAGGTATGCAGTGACCTTTCAGTGATTCAGTTACTTAAATATCTCTGCTGTGATTTACAAAATACTGATGCATTGAGAACTTGAAAACTTATGTGTGAAAAGGAGATATAATATTTTTTCTGTGATGACACTTTGGTGTACTTTTCCCTAACTTAAAGTCCTGGAATGAAAAAATAGAGTAGGACCTCAGAATCCATCATTTCAATTGTGAATGCAAATAGATCTTCAGCACTTCTCCTACGACAAACCAGAAACGTGGCCCCTTTTTATGTTCCATGTTCCTAGCAGTCAAGTCGTTTGAGGACAAAAATTATTTTTTATAATGTACTTTGTCGATGACTTGCAAAAATGTGGGTTATTAATGAATTTTTATTGGAAAAAAGTCATAGGAGCCTGTGCTCCGCAACGGGAGAGACCACAACAGAGGGAGGCCCGCGTACCACAAAAAAAAAAAAAAAAAAAAAAAGTCACCAACACAGAGAAGCAGCCATTGCCATAGAAACTAAATTTCTCATACCTATGTGGAGTTAGCAGAAAAGACACAGTTGTCTAATCCCTTTCTTCGTCAGTCCAAGGATCTTAGTTACTACATTTGGAATATCTGAGTAGTCTCTAGAGTATGCCATCATTTACCTAGTTCAGCACAAATGTCTATGGAGCAAACTACAGCAGCATGTATTTCATATGCAGAGCAGAAATAAAGTAGCTAGCATAAACCAATAAAATCAAAATTAAGAAAAGAAAAAATGGAGAATAAGGAGAGTAACTTTGATGTAGTTCTAAAGTAAAAAAAAAAATCAGGACTCAAGAGAATGTCATAAGGAAAAAAAATCAAGTTGGAAAAGTCATATTTTAATACTACAGTGTAGTTAGGATTTGCTTATTAAGAAAGAAGACAAAACTGATCAAATAAGTGTAAAGGGGTACTATTTTTTTTTTTTTGCGGTACGCGGGCCTCTCACTGTTGTGGCCTCTCCCGTTGCGGAGCACAGGCTCCGGACGTGCAGGCTCAGCAGCCATGGCCCACGGGCCCAGCCGCTCCGCTGCATGGCCCAAGGGCCCATCCTCCCGGACCGGGGCACGAACCCGCGTCCCCCGCGTCGGCAGGCGGACTCTCAACCACTGTGCCACCAGGGAAGCCCCAGGGGTACTTAGTTTTAAGTCCCTGTGCTGTGACTCTACCAACTTTTAGGGTTACTTTCTGCCTCCTTCATCTAGCGGATGCCCAGGGGTACTATTTTAATACCATCTTGTGTGTGTGTGTGTGGGGGGGGGGTGTTCACATTTATCTGAATATTTTCAGTCAACTTGATTGAGGTATAATTTACATATAAGAAAATACACATATGTTACATACAGAGTTGGATGAGTTCTAAAAATACATGTCCCTAAGTCAGCTCCACACATTCCAGATACGAGACATTTCCGTTTACCTTAGGACCCTTTCCGTAGTTTGAGAAAAGGAGCAATAAAGTATAAACCCTTCAAACAGAGTTTTGTAAGTTTTATCAGGGCTACTGGTTGAGGAAGGAATATTAGGCTCAAGAGCTTGGGCATTGGAGTATGAGAGCCAGAATTTATATTAGCCAAACAAAACACTTGGGAAGAGTGCTGGAAGAGATTTCTGTAGGACTCTTTTCCTCTCTGTCTTGCTAAAAATTTCCTTGGGCTGTGGAAGTGGAGATGAGTCAGAAAAGCAAAGGTTGAGCCTGTGTGCTCCGGTACGGTGGAGCAGTAGGGTCCTAGAAATAACCATGGGTGTTTTCAGCACATGGGGCCAGTTCCTCAAATCTCCAGCAGCCCCTGGAGTGCTGGGTGAGGGCGCCCAAAGCCTCCCATGACTCCAGAAGAGGTAGGGAGTGCCAGAGAGAGGGCCCGGGGGCCCGAGGGGGTGGACACGGTGCACTGGCCGTGAGCTGGAGGCTGATGGGAACTCAGGCATCAGCAGTGGCTGCCAAAACAAGGGTGACATCAGCCTAAAACCAGGAGTCTCTCTCCTACCTTTTCTCCTAGTTAGCCCAGCAGTGAGATAAGATCCCCTGTACTCAAGTGAACCCTGGGGAGAATGGAGAAGGGGAAATCATGAAAAGTCCATAAACTCCAGTTTGCCTGAGTTTGATAAAAATTAAGCCCTCTGTCACCTGGTGGAATAGGGCTCAAAGCAGAAATTAGATTGAGTTGTAGAAAAACAAAGTTACATTCTCTTTTTGTGCATTTCTAAATGCAGAGAATTTTGTACCTACTACGTAAACAGAATAAATAAATCCAATATCATATTAGAAACTAAAATTAGCAATGAACGGCTATCGTTCAGTGGCATTCAGTAACAGCGTTCATATGTCACTTGAGAATTGACAAGTGGTTTTTTTGTACTTAATCTCATTTGCTCCACTCAACAGTCTGCAAGGTAAGCAAGCCAAAGACCCTTCCTTCACCTGAAAATATAGACAGCTATGCAATACCATCCCTGAATCGTCATTGATTCTGTTCATTCAAAAAATCAGTGGAAGGCAACTACTTGTCACCTATTTGACATCCCATTTTCCCTTGAGTACATTTTCCAGAGGCTGTGAGCGATGTGGGGCAGGGTCATAAAAGCATCATCAAGGGAAGGAATGACCCTTGGTATGACCAGGGAGTGACCACACCCATACACAGAAGTAGGCATGGAAGGTGAAAGGATGAATGAGTAAGTCCTTGAAAATCTATATTGGCATTGCAGAAAGGAAGGAGAGCTCATTAGCAACACTCCTGGGGGTAATTTAGATGGTGTGGAGAAGGTGCGAAGGTCCATAGGTGGAGTAGCCTTAGTGATCTACTCAGGAGCCTGCGGAGATATCAGTAACCCTGGTTGGTGGTACGAAGAGCCTGGACAAGGTAAGAAAGGGGCTTGGAGACATGAAATAATTTCAGAGCCTGATCTTTGCAAACGATCAGTGTGGCATCCTTGAGCCTGGTCCGAAGCTGGGTAAGTCCAGACATGAAGACCTGGACAAGGCACTTAACCTCCCAGGAGCAGGTGCTATCACAGCCTGCTGGGTGGCTGCAGAAGCCACTCACAGCATAGGCTCAGCCCCAGGCTGGGATGTGCAGATTCATCCAAGTAGCTCGGGGAGGAGAACAGAGCTTCAGTTCTGACTACAATTGGAGGCCTGGAGGGAAATCAAGGCAGAAATCCAGTCTGTGCTCTAGGCCCCAGGAGAGGGGGGCAGGGGAAGGAGTAATGGAGATGAGGTTTATTGGCTTCCCTGCCACTGTGGGCTGAGACTGCTGACCATCAGGGTGGCTGTGGAACTCAAGTGGCCCTAGACCACAGTCGGAGGCTGTTGGCAGTGCCATTGGAAGAGCCTAGAGAAGACAGGGATTGAACATGATGGTACCCATACAGCTAGGATTTGAGCTAGACTGTCAAGGAAACCCAGCCTGATGGAATATACTAGTCATCCATTTGACACGCCACTGAGACATGAGACTTAATGAGAAAACAATTCCTCGACCAGTAAGCTATTCATCAAAAAAACAAAGAAACCTTACATAATTTTAACCAGACAACTAAAGGATTTCTTTTAAATTGGAGTATAGTTGATTTACAATACAGACAGCTAAAAGATTTTGATACTAATTTGTAATTTTAACATGGTTTAGGCATAGGAAACTTTTTCTAGGTAAATGGAAGGAAATGTACCATTGTCCAGGCTAGACCGAGGAATGAGATGAGTAGGAATATTATTTCTTTTTTCTTTTTAAAAAATATTTATTTATTTATTTTTGGCTGCGTTGGGTCTTCGTTGCTGCTCCCGGGCTTTCTCTAGTTGCGGTGAGTGGGGGCTTCTCTTCGATGCGGTGCGAGGGCTTCTCATTGCGATGGCTTCTCTTTGTTGCGGAGCACGGGCTCTAGGCACGCAGGCTTCAGTAGATGTGGCATGCGGGCTCAGTAGTTGTGGCTCGCGGGCTCTAGAGCACAGGCTCAGTAGTTGTGGCACACGGGCTTAGCTGCTCCACGGCATGTTGGATCTTTCTGGACCAGGGCTCGAACCCGTGTCCCTGCGTTGGCAGGCAGGTTCCTAACCACTGTGCCACCAGGGAAGTCCAGGAATATTATTTCTGATTACTTCTATCATATATAGAATAGAGTGGTCCATTTGACTGTTCATCTGACCAGCTTGGTCTCTAGAGAACTAGCCAGGCCGCTTCCATGATTCTGACATTTCCCCTAGGTCCTTAGATCCTGCAGTCAATTTTAACAGGACCCTAAAAGGGGCATTCAGGAGCAACTGTTTTTGTTTTCTTGCTTTCTTTTTAACTGGGGAGCTTTCATTCTCCATGTACACAGGGCAAAAGAGTATTAATATTGGAAGAATAGGAGCTAGCTCCTACCACGGGTAACACCTGCAGCCTCTAGTAGAGTCACTGCATGGCTTTAGGAGCACCCAATGCACCAGATGATGGATCTTTAATTTTACTCATTCCACGTTTTAGAGCATTTTGAACCAGCTTTTCTTTGTAAGTGCCTTGTTTTCTCCCATGTAGCAGAAATAATAAAGATAATAAGAGAAGTATGGGATGTGTACTGTGTGCTAGGTACACTTTGAGGTGCTTTATGAGGATTATCTTATTTTGTCTTCACAGCAAGCCTATGGGGCAGCTACTGGTATTATCCCCATTTTCTTGGAATCTAGAGAAGCATGTATCCACAGAATCTTAGATCTGAAAGACAAACATGTTAATAAACACGGAGCCCTGTTTTCCAATAGCTCTCATGCCACACCAGTGTCTCATAGGTGTAAGAACGAATGAGACACCAGTGTCTTACATGAATAGACACTGCAGCCCAGATCAGTTCAGCCAGTTACCCAAGGACATATTCTGTTATATGACAGACCTGGAATAAATGTAGGTTATTTCACATTCATTTATCTTTCAACTACACCATATCGTCTCTTAATTACAGTTAAGAAAGAAAAGTAGTTCTCCTTAGAAATACAAATATATAAAATAAATGAGGTCTGGTACAACCACCAGGACTAAGTAAATAAAATTCTGTAGAAGCTGCAATATATGTGCATGTGTGTGTACATATATACACACATATGTGCATGTATGCACATATATGTGTGTATATATATATTTTTACACATGCTGCCTTTAATAAAACATCAGCAAAGGAAATAAATGAGTACATAGAGATCTCAAATCCTTGCAAGCTTGCCAGACTTCCTGATGACCAAGTTTGTGTCAGTGGTTTGGAGCCACTTTGATCTCAGCTCCTACAAAAGATCCGAAGAAGGTACCTATTAAAATTTCATAGGTCATAATTAATGATCCTGCTCATAAAATTGCTTCTAATATCTCTAGCTCTAGATAGACAGCTTACCTGCAGGGAGAATTTTCTTTGCAGCAACACATGGAAGATCATAAATTGGCCTGGTTCAGTAATTTAGTGAGTCTTGGGGAGTGAAAACCTCCCTCTTTCTAAATGGATGATTTCACAGTAAGTTTACTGCTACAGGAAATTGAGAGCTTGTTATATACCTGTTTTCTAGATCCACTGTCATGGCTGGAGGTTTTGAAAATTCAAGGAAACTTGATTTCCACCTCCTTACTGTTTTTCCACATCCACACCCCCTGTGTGTGTGCGTCATGCTTCCATGGCTCTGGGGTAGACACGGTGAGGATGAGAAAAATCTGCTTCTTCGATGCCTCTGCTGCATGTGCCTCCAGTTCGAGGAACCAGGAGCAGCTGCATATTTGTTGGACCATCCAGGCCCTTCCTTTCATCTACTTTGTCCTCTTCCTCCTCATTTCTCCCTCTCTTTTCTTTCCCCCACGTCTATTATTCTACTTCAAAAAAACCCCACCGTCTCCCAATAACAGTTCCCTAATTGTCAGTGTACAAGTGAGCCAAGAAAAGCATTTCACCCCCAATTGGCTTCCTTCAACCTCTCAAAGTGTTCTTTGGCCTCACCCCACTGTCAGAGGAAATGACATACATGGATAATGCATTGGTTTGGCTATCCTTCTCAAACACCTATCGACTTTTATATCTGTTCTTGGAATGTATAAAGGTAATTCTATTAGGGGTATTAGTCACATTTTAAATTAAAACACAAGATCCATTAGCCCATTCTACATTTCTGATTATTTGCACTGGTCCTCTTCCATTAGAGATTGTTGACTGAACCTAGCATTTTATCTGAAATAGTTTTACATCCCCCACAGACTTTTTGATAGCAATGCAATAAAAGGCATCAGTTGGCAGGAAAGGGGCTCATTAAATTCATTGCAAAAATAGACCCAGGTGACACACCATACCAAAAATGTTGACTTGGTTTCCCAGACCTTGTGGAAATAGGCTAAGGGGGAGAGAGGGAAAGGTGTTAAATGCAAGGGTGAAGATATAATTTACTTTTGGTTATTAACTTAACCAATATGGTCAATAGTGTATTTTTTCTTTGCCTTGGGCTAGCTGGAAATTGGTAAAATTATCTCCAATCCAATCAACTGGCACCTGCCATTCATGGTGTGAATAATACCGTGCTTAAAACTTGATAGAACAGCCCATCTTGTGTAGACTTTGAACCATCACCACTTGGAAATTACATCTCAAGAAACCAGAATCAAATATGACACATCGACCTAAAGTGGGGAAGGGTCAATAGCCCATTAGCGGTTCCCCAGAGGATTTGTGTTATAAGTGACCTTCCCTTGCTGCTGCCACTCTTCCCCAACTACATCAAGGCTGCTTGGGGAAGAGACAGACTAATCACTTGCATATACTAAATTTGCTGCAGGCCATTGTGTGATAAATTGCCCAATTTCACTAAGCAGCGTAGCTTGGAAAGAGAAAGAAAATTCAGTCTCACTGAATATAAAGTCTTTGTGTGATCGGGGTCTTCAGCTATAACACAGGACTAAAAATATATGTTTTCTGGCAGCCTCTCCAACTTGCTGGGGGTTTGGTGCATGGAAGATGTGACTGTTCTGATTTCTCCATATTATTTAGAAAACAGCTGCCAGATGAGACTCCCTGGCCAGAAGGACTTGAATTTTTTAAATTGATATGGCATCTCATTGATTTGGGGTGTTGCATGTTAATAATTTTATTCTTTGAAGAAACCAAAGCATGGAGTATGAACCCTAAGTCTGAGGTCAACTTGCAGCCCTGTGACCATGTATTATGACTTAGTCAACTAGTCAACCTGATAACCTCTGGAACATATTTCATTGGCTTGAAAAATATGAATACTAATCTGGGTTACTGTAATTTGGGTATTGGAATTGATGATATAATAAATATTACTGCTTGATCTAAGGATTAAGCAGTCAAGGCAAATTCTAGTGGTATTTTGGCTTATATACCAAAAACGCATTTATGTTGAACTTTGCTCATTTTGCCTCAGCATTTCTAGGCAGCAATACCAAATATACGTGGGGCGTTAAGGGGGGTTAGAAAATGGGATGAGCTTATCTCTTGTCTCCCCTGTTTGATCTTGGCCATCGTTTGCTGTATTATTCCATCTCAAATGTTAGTTCCTTTCATTTCTGAAGTACCTTGGCCAGCCTTTCCCAAAGGGTATGCCTCCCAAAACTATTACACAGCATGCGAATAGGTGCTACTCCAAAAAGGAGTCAGAAGTGATTGAGAAACTCTGGGTTAAATACAGTGAAATGGGTACTTTTCCACAGGATTTCTCAGAGCTTCAATTTACTAATGTGTGTTGTGGCTAACCAGGAGGGGTAGATAGTATGCAGCATTTACCACATTATTTGTCCAAATATTTCTCTTGATAGAAGAGGATTTTGTAGGGGTACTCTTCCATAGGGTCATACTTTGCCAAACTTTTATTTTGTTCAATTTCAAATGCATTCAGTCCTTTAAAATGGTCTGCAATGCCTCGCCTAGTGAACCTACTATACAAGTATAAATATAATTGGGATGGCAGCGATATGCAAAACTAAAACTTCAGCGTGAACTACCATCATGGAATAGTTTTGAAAAAATCCCAAACAAGTACACAGAATGACATGAGATTAGGAGATGCCCCACAACTGTGAAACTGGGGGAAGCATGGAAGTCTTGGAATTCTTTTTGGAACAAAGCAGGTCCTGGGAACAGTGAGTGGGCACGGAAGGGAAACTCACCAGGCAAGAAATGTGGCCCCGAAAGCATCCTGTTGAGATGGCACTTGACCTTGCATGAGAGCATCAGTAGCCCCAGAAAGACCCCTTCTCCCGGCATGTGCTTAACAAGACTTCCTTTTCCTCTGGGACCAGATATATCATGCCCAATCAGAACCCTCATTAATATGGTTTATCTGGGGGTAGGAAAAATGCATACAAACTGTAGTTCCTTATCATTTTTAGGTTAACATGAATAATTTGGAAAGTAACATAATTAAAATGCTCCATAGAGAAACAGAACCTATTTTGTTATTATTATTTTATTTTTTAAACCTCTTTTAACAATTATCAGCTATATATATTTTTTTATCTTACATATTTATCTTCTCTCTTCCCTATTTTCTGTTTTTCACCTTCCCTCGGTCTCCCCGTCCCTGCTTCCGGCCCCTAACACACAGCATTGATGGATTTGTAGCTAAAGTCCTCAATGTCTTCACATTAACAAAAAACAAATCCCCAACCAGAAAAAAGTATAAAATTTTGAAGTGCAAGCTGACTCAAAGAGGAAGAGACAAATTTATTGAGGCATTTTCTGCTTTTTCAGGGAATAAAGACCCTATATTCTAGGACTCAGGTGTACTTACTTGAAGAAAATTTTTCAATGGTCAGTTTTCTGAAAATCAAGCTGACACATACTCACAACTGAAAACATAGATAAAACAATGTCTGCAAATGCACATTTCTTTCTCAAATTAAGTAAAATTCCACTGAAAAACATGATCACATCGAGGGGCAAGTGATGCTTCAAAGCTGTGTTTACTTGCATTTAAGCAGAGCTGTCTATGTTTCTGAGCTTCATAACTGAATCAGATTATTATGTTGTTTTATTTTTGCTTATCTAGTTGAATATAAACATGTCTTCTCCAAACTTTTTTGTTTGCTATTTAACACAACGATGGATAAGTCCTTAAGTTGCAACAAGCCTTGTGAGAATGGGGTAAGTACTATTTTCTCTGTTTTACAGGTCAAGGAATAGTAGGACTTTTAGATCTTCTTTGCTCAAAATCCAGGATTCTATCAATATATAAAGCCACTTCAACATATCTAATGCTTTTAAAGCCAGAAGCATTTTGTGTATTCATCATTTCTCACCAAATATAAGAACTGTCATAGCTTTAAAAATTCCATAGCAGAATTAAATAAGCTCAAGACTTAGCAGAAAATAAGAATACGAAAGCTAGAAGAAGAAAAATGAACGTAGCTTAGCTGGTTTCTGCTGACAAGCCTATTTGTAGTCTTCTCTTTAGGCTAGAGTGAGCCTACAAAACTGTGGGTTTCCAGCCATTGCCGTGGAATCCCTAGCTTTGAGCGCTGGGCTGTTGTAGGGTTGAGCACATCCACCCAGTCTGAATGATGGGGAAATACCAGATCTCCTTTCCTCTGAACTTCTCAGGGGGCTCACGGGCTGTCGTGACAAATGCACAGCAAGCCAAAGCCTCTTCACCACCTCATCATTCCAGAGCAGAGGGGGATAAAGGCAAGTTGTGAGGGCACTTGCTCAAGGTTGCAGAAGCAAAATTAGCCTCCAGGTCCCCGACATCTAGACCTACCATCTTGTTCTGGGCTCTTCCATGTTATTGCCTCTCAAAACTCTGCAAAATGCAACTTCCTGTCTCTATTCAAAATAACTCACCAAACATTCTTAAAGTGTGTTATGGAGAAATCAGACTCCATAGGTTATGTGTGCTTAGGATATGGGTGGTGAGAGGAAAGCATGGAGAAAGTACCTCTCATCACAGAACAAGGGGGCTATAGGCTGAGAACAGTGCCCAAGCCTTGAGAGAAAGGCCTCCACAGAGGGGAAGTTATGATGGATGGAGAAGTTACTAAGACTCACAAAGGTCTTAAGAAAGATGGAACTATGTTTCAGGAACACTAGTTCATTCCAAAGGGAATGCCCTTAAACAGTACAGATTCTGACATCCAAGTCATTCTGGCAAAACCATCTTAGATTTCAGAAACTACCAAGCAAATTCCAGATGCCTGGATTAAGCTTGAGACATCAATTTTTTAAAAAGAAACTAGTCAAAAATAAAGTTCAGGGCTTCCCTGGTGGCACAGTGGTTGAGAATCCGCCTGCCGATGCAGGGGACACGAGTTCGTGCCCCGGTCCGGGAAGATCCCACATGCCGCGGAGCGGCTGGGCCCGTGAGCCATGGCCGCTGGGCCTGCGCGTCCGGAGCCTGCGCTCCGCAACGGGAGAGGCCACAACAGTGAGAGGCCCGCATACCGAAAAAAAAATAAAAAATAAAAAAAATAAAGTTCAGTTCTTGCTGAAAGAAAGAACTTTTTAGGTAAGTTTAAAATATTCAGTAATAAGTTGGCAAATTTATTAAATGTCTATTTGATGTCATCCTGCTAATTCTCTATGTCCAGAGCTCCTTAAAAAGGAAACAGGCAAGATTTTATTAGATCCAACATATGAGTAGTTTCTACTGCCTTTGCACTTAGACAATTTTGCTATTATTACTATTATTATTATTATTAAGAGATGGCAACTAATTTTAATACAGTTGCTTCCTATAATTCAGTGAAGAAGCAGACAAGGAAGGTGAGGCCTGATGCACTCCAGTGATTTATCCTCAGAATCAAAATTGAGTCCTTGACTGGGCTAGGATGAACCATAGGTCCTTACTCACATGAAGTATTTATACTTTTTAAAGATTTTAAATAAAGTTTTTTTTTCTCTCCACAATATTCATTAGTTCTAATCATATTATGGTCCCAATGTAGCTATTTTAAAGTGAAATTAAAAGGCAGCCTAGCTTTGGAGGGTAAGAATTATTGAAAGAGGTGTCTGGAGAGCCATTTAAAATTTTCAAGTAAAAAAAAAAAAAAGAGTGTGTGTGTGAGAGAGAGAGAGAGAGAGAGAGAGAGAGCTGTTCTTTTCCTTTTAAAAACTAAGAAATCAAATAAAGAAATAGTCTAATTTACATTAACGATCTGTAATCTATGAAACAATTTTTAACCATTTTAAAGTGAAAGGCTGGTGATTATGTGGGTGAGTAGATGGCGATAATAACCATAAATCTTTAAAAGCTGTAGATGTGTGAGGTAATAGTATATAAAAATGAGGTTTGGCTAGGTTCCTGGCCTGAGAACTTTCACAAGGAGAGCCTAAGCCATCATTCTGAGCCCTACATGTGAAGGGCTGGCCTTTGCCTTCCTGACATCCCAACACCCCATGCACGTTCTGTAGGATGTAGTTAGACCCCCAAATGAGCACTGGTCCTTCTCAACCTCCCTTCCAGGGAGAGTAGAGCCAAGGATGGCTCAGTAAGTGGGAAAGCTGGAGGTGCACGATAAAACCTCTGCTGAGCTGCTACTATCCTAGTCGGGCTCCAAAGGAGAATCCACCGTTTGTGTTGCAGGGGGACTGGGAGGTCTTTCTCCCAAGTTTTACCACAAAAGTATGGTGGGCATTGGCTGCTGAACTTTTGTTGAGCTTCCTACTATGCCCAGTCTCTCGTTGAGAAATAAATAGTATTGCTCCTGGGGGCAGGAGCGACTGAAACGAAGGGTAGAAGAATGGAAGATGGAGGTGGAAAAGGGAGATATGTCTGAAGCCACCAGTGAGTAGAACAAACCTCAGATCATATACTGAGGGAAGACCAGTGTCTATCAAATGACTCTGCTAAGAAGACAGAAAAGCACGCATGAGACATGCAAATTAAAAATGCTTGGGGCTTCCCTGGTGGCGCAGTGGTTGAGAATCCGCCTGCCGACGCAGGGGACGCGGGTTCGTGCCCTGGTCCGGGAAGATCCCACATGCCGCGGAGCGGCTGGGCCCGTGAGCCATGGCCGCTGAGCCTGCGCGTCTGGAGCCTGTGCCCCGCAACGGGGAGAGGCCCGACAGTGAGAGGCCCGCGTACCGCAAAAAAAAAAAAAAAAAGCTTGGAATTAGAGGCCTGATTGGAAATAGAGTCTACATGCCTTCTTTCCCAGTTCTAGATCCCATGTCATCGTTGGGGAAAAAAACACCTCATGGCAATCCACACGTAAAGCACAGGCAGAAACCAATTGATTTTAAACATGCTCAGTGATACTTTCAAAATAAGCCGTGAACAAGGAATTTCCCTCCTATTGCTGGACTTAGAACACATAAGTGCAATGAAAAGTATGCTCGATTGTGCTACAATAAATAGTATGTTTCTTAATAATTTTAATATCTCAACTGTAACCCCAAGTCTCTTCAGATAAATAGTTAATGGCCATTATGTGTCAATGTCATACTTTAAGGGAACTCTGTGGCATGGATTTGGTTTTATCTGACAGGTCAATACTATGGAAAGAATTTCAACTTTCAACCTTATTTTTAAAGATAAAAATGGATTTTTTTTAAAGTCTGCAGAGAATTGGTTCTAGCAGTGCCATTATGTGTTATACATATTAGAGAAGGGTGCATGGCATGTACTCAGAGAGTTTGAGAGGAAATTAGAATGCTACAAATGATCCCCTCTCTTGAATCCTGAAAAATTTCACTTTGATTTAGCACCAGTGGAATTGTTAATAGAAACTTCTTTGCACATCGTGTATAAACAGCACAGCCTGGCCTGTATCAACTTTATGCTCCAATAAACAAGACAATAATGACAAATTATCAAAGCAGGCCTCAGATGTGACCCTCAATTGGGAGAGCAGCAATTTAATGAAGACAAAAGCTAGGTGAAAGCTGCTAATATCATTTACTGATAAACAGATTTTCTCTAGAGGCTCCTAGCTGAATCCCCTAAGGACCCATAAACCTGCATAATTCCATTTAAAATATTGTGCAATTCACTAAATTAGTCTTTGAACATCCTTACTATCCAATTACGAAGCCCCAGCATGGACCGAATAATGAAATTTTTCAAACTGTGGAATGCATGTGGTCTTAACAAACTTATGACAAACACCAAAATTAGCTTTCAATTTTGAGGCCAATGTAGCTCCCTTTAATACCTCAAGTCAGAGTGGCAACAATAAAACACTATTGCAGGGCTAAGCAGAACAGAAGAAAAATAAATCTTGACTTACTCAGAATTCTGAACGCGGTCTACCTTCAGGAAAAAAAAAAGGCATAGGAAGTTGAATGATGTTTTGCATTTGCAAGCTATTTGGTCACTTAAAATCTAGTAAAAGCTTTACTGAATAAAGGGTACAAAATACCTCCTGGACAGTTCTATCTTCCAGGCAGGCAGAAAAAGGCGAGAGTTTGAGGAAGTGAAATTTATTTCTGTTCAAGCATTGCAAGCTGCATTATTAAAGTCATTTGTCATGGTTTGAATATTTCTGCCTGATTCACCATTAAATTGGCCTTCTAATTACCAACTTTGTCATGAAAAGTGGTCTGGCTGTTTCATTCACCAGAAAACTTCAATTCTTTAATCATCACTTGCTTTCATATGAGAAGAAAGAAAGGAAAAAAGAAAACAACAAACCATACGTTTTTATCCTCAAATCCTAAAATACATGTCAACACAATAATTCTTAAATGATCTCAAAGCCGTACATTTTTAAGATGTTGAGAAGCATTTAGAAAGGGAGTTATTTCATCTAGGAACTTGCCAACATTAACCTATTATTTGGTTACATAACTCAGTCTTGCTGTGGACCACACAGCCTCTCGTCATAGTTTCAGAACCAGCAGGCACCAACCATAATCATAACGTGTTAGGCAAGTTATTTCTCTTTCCCGTATATTCTAGCTTCTTGGCTTCTTGGACGGTGTATGTAACTCTATCCACAGAAAAAGATCTGGCATCCATAGCTTATCCAAGCAGCCTAGTGAAGTCATTGACAAATTGTTTACAGCATGCCTGCTCTACTTTCAAGTGGACAAGGATGGGAAACTGTGGCTGACGATCACACAGGTACAGTATCTTTCCTTCTGTCTTCACTTCTGCTGCATGATGGAACAGCAGGCACTCATATTTTAAACTACACAGTATAGCTTCCTATACTATAGTGTTTGGGAGAAAGAAGACTAACCTACTGACGTTAAGAGAACTCCAACAAAGGCTTAGTAATACAACCATATTTGGGAAACTTCCACATAACAAAACAGAGACTGGCAAACATATTCTGACCCAAAGCACACCAAACTGTGAGGTGTTTTACATTTTACAGATGAGGAAACCAAAGCACAGAGGGGTTTTGCAAGTTTCTCCAGGGTCACACAGCTAGGAAAATCCAGTTAGACCTTCTGGAGCCCACAAATGTAACCATCTCTTTGTGTGCATGGAAAACATGTAGCACAATGCCTCTTATGTGTGTGTGCATCAAATCTCTGAACTAATTTTTACATTTAGACCATCTTTAAAAAGTGTATACACTTTAGACATTTTAATTTTTTAGGCTCCAAATAAAGAATTCCATGTTTTAACTGGAATAGCAAGATTATTTCATAGCTTCAAGATAAACATGTATACTTTCTGATTCACTTTTCAGATTGTATTTAAATAAATTCACTAATTTTATCATGTTTTTTGACATTGAACCAAAGTGGAGAAATTTGGTTAAGAATTTTCAATGTCATAAAATATGAAATTATATATCCACCTTTAAAAATAACTAGGACATCTTTGAGAATAAAAGGGGTGTTACTAATAACTATTAAAACAGTAATAACTAAAACAGTACAGCTGAACTTACCTGCAGTAAGTTCCTAAAAAATAGGTGATGGTAGGTAAAATTTTTGGAGCCCTGGTATGTCCATATATATATTTATTCTACTCTCAGACCCAATTGAGAATAGTGATAATATAAAATTTTTGTTTTAAAGTCATTTTGCCTTAGGATTTTGAGAGAAATTTTCCACTTCTAGTTTCCTATGTTGTTTTTGAGAACTCTCTTGACATTCTGATTCCGTGCTCTTTATATATGTGATCTGTTGCTCTGTCTCTTGAATTTTTCTAAATCTCTTTCTCTTTCCTTTCCTTCTTTCTTTCTTGAAGTATTAAAGATTTTGTGTTTATCTTTGGTGTTGTGAAAATTCATGATGATGTGGCTTGGTTTGATCTTTTTTTTGTTTGGTTTTTTTCATTTATTGGGCTGAATACTTACAGTATCCTTACAACCTGGAGACAAATGCCCTCAGTTCTGAGTGTTTATCTTGTATTACTTTTTTGGATCTTTTTTTTTTTTTTTTGCTCCATTCTTCCTATTCTCTCTAGATTTCTTGTTAATAAAACATTTTATATTCTCAACTTTTTTATTCATCCATTTTCCATTTGTTTGCCTTTTTGATATATTTTTCTGGGAAATTTTAATGTCTTTATCTGTCAGCTTTCTATTAAATTGTCATTTTGGCAATCCTATCCTTAATTTATAATAGCTCTTTCTTGTTTCTGATTTTTCTTTTTCACAGCATTCTGTTCCTGTTTTATGAACACAATATTTTTTCTTGACTCTCTAAGGATATGATTATTATTATTATTTATGTAAATCCTTGCTGTTTATTTTATATATAGTGGTATGTATCTGTTAATCCCATACTCCTAATTTATTCCACCCCAGCCCTCTTTGGTAACCATAATTTTGTTTTCTATGTCTGTGAGCCTATTTCTGCTTATAAATAGGTTTATTTGTATTATTTTTTAGATTCCACATATAAGTGATATAATGTTTGTCTTTCTTTGGGGATATTGTTATTTTAAAAAATTTCTTCTGTACTCTGCATTGTGTGTCTGCTCTGAAGTTCTTTGTTTGTGTGATTATTTTTACACTCTTTTTTAGATTGGTGGCTTTCCTCAAATGCCTGGTGATCCCTTGCTGCTGTTAATGCTTATGAATGAAGCACTAAAAAGAAAATCAGAGGCTCCATAAGTATGGATGGGACTTTTCCACTGAAGGACTTCACTGTGGACTCATCAGGAAGCAAGGTGACTTTTTCATCAGAAGATCTCTAAAAGTTGGTTCAGTTTCCCCAGAGAAGATGCCTTCAAATTTCCTACTTTCCAATTGGTGGCGAGCACACTACGAACCTGCTTTCTCTTAATCAAATCACTATTATCAGCTCCGTATCATGACCCTGACCAATCTTCTGCCTGTTGTACCTGAATCTAGAAACTTTCTGCTCAGTTTCTTCCATAAAATAAAACTCTCATCTTCTTGGGAGATTCAGTGACTGTCTTTGGGCTTTGCACTGTCAGATACCTGATGTCTCCAAGTGCGGAAGGTCTCAGGGGTTCATTGGACAAACTGGCTCAACTGTGTTGCTGTTCCATCTCTGCCAGCATTTATGTTCTAATTTCCTCTGCTCTATCAAATCCATTACTACCCCTCCATCTGCTTTCTATATGTCAAAACGTGATGAAAACTCTCCACATTTTTACAGTTTCAGTCAGTGGAACCCAAATAGCTCTAAAAATCAGCTCCTGGTCTGATCACTAAATTCAGCTGATAGTGAGATGCATGGATATCTAATGATGTCCAAATTTAGCAATTGTTTCAGAGGCTACTGAAAATCTAGAGACCAGGCAAAAATCCAGATCAGAGATCTGAAGCCAAAAAATATTCTAACTTCACAAGATCCCTGCTGAGTATCAAAGCAGGCAGCCTCCAGCCAGTAAGGGGTGAATCAGAAAAGGAATTGGAAAAGAAGTGGTGAGTTTGCAGAGAAAAAAAAATTCTTCAAGTAAAACATAGACCTGCAATGTTAGCAGTTGACATTTAAAAAAAAAATTAAATGATGAGCCTGTGGCTTTACTATTACTGCTCTATCCAACCCTCTGAATCTTTTTATCATACCTAAAGAATTGTTCATTCATCTTTCAGGAATACATGAGAGCAAGAGAGTTTTCCCATAGGCAAAAGCATTATACATATTTGCAAATGTCTTACATAATGACGCGAACACTATGTGTAGGGATGTTTTGTTGAAAGCTAGAAACAATGCAGCAATTTCCATTCTGTTTCATTAGCTATCAGACTCCCAAGTAAAGGGAGTTTTCCTTGTTGTTTACACTTTTTTCAAACGTTAAAAAGGCTGGCATTTAGAATTCATGGTACTGCCTCTAAATAGGAACGTTGGTTGTTATTTGATGGAAAAGGTTTGTTTCTTAATACAGGTGTTTCATCTCACACTTATATTTCCGGGCATTATTTCTAATAACTTGTTTAAAATGCCTGCTTATTCAGAAAATAAGTCCAATGTTTTTATTGGGATCCAAAAATATTTTCAATATATAACAGAAAGGACAGAAAACTGTAAATCTCAGCTGCAGGTACAAAATAAATTATCTTTTTG
This sequence comes from Physeter macrocephalus, assembly GCF_002837175.3. NCBI lineage: Eukaryota > Metazoa > Chordata > Mammalia > Artiodactyla > Physeteridae > Physeter > Physeter macrocephalus. The sequence continues at coordinate 53,657,347 of NC_041226.1, read as the reverse complement.
TTTAGCTTGTTATGGTCAATTCAGGTTTAAAATTTTATTTTTGCAGCGGAACCTTCAATACAATGATTTTATATTAGGACTTAGTTGTCAATGTAAAAAATAAACAAAAGTCCCAACAGTTTAGTGCCTGTTCTGCATCTACATAAGAATTTCCCTTTCATTATACCCCAGCGCCTGGCAGCTTATTATGGCCATTGTTTAATTTGTTCTCTGTTTTTATAAATGACACTTGTACAGGCCTCTTGGGGCTGCTGAGAGAAGCCAGGCCCCTCTCTTTCCCTGGTTCAGTTCTTTTGTGAACCTTTATAATTAGCCACTTAACAAATTGAGGGAAATGAACCTTCAGCTGCAAAGTATATCCTGAAGTTAAGTCAACCATATGACAGGCAAAACCGATACACGAAAATCTCCTTAACTCAAATTGTTGAGTTGCCTCAAGGGTTAAGAGGCATTCTCCCAGTAATAGCCTGAAAGAAAAGCCTTAGACGTGATGTTTTTGATGGTTCACTATCCAAATGCCTGTTAGCCTTTCCAAGAAACAGCACACATTAGAAATAGCACACATTTCAAAGCGTTATGGCTGCTTCTTTTTCAAATCTTTTGTTTTGCAGAAGAAAAGTGTTAAAAAGTATGATTTTGAAAGAAACAAGATCCCCAGGCTTCAAAATTACGCATTAAATGTTTAAGAAAGAAAAAAAGGAAGGAAGGGAGGGAGGGAGGAAGGAGAGAAAGAAAAAGCTTTTGGGCTGCAGCATTTAGGTACAGAAAATGATGTCATGTATATTATGATATTAATGAATTTGTTTTCAGAATCTATAATAGGGACCCTAAGAGCAGGGTCCTATCATTACGAACTCTTCCCTTTTTATTACTAATTAGACTTCTAAATGTGAGTGTAAATGTACCTCAGAGAGTATGTATTAAAAAGTTGCATATGCATAAGAGATCATTTCAAATTCATCTTCCAACAAAAACTTCAACTTTGATATTTTCTCATGTTCCCACTTATACCACATTAACATAGTCTTTTATATTTAATTTCTAAATTCCGTTGTGATCATTCTGTCAAGGTATTTACTTTTGGGAACTGTCTGATATCTTAATCCCCAATTCAATAGCCAACAGTCAAGTGTTATCAATTTAATGTATCCTATTAACCTCAGTGATTCTTTTTCAAGTTAAATGTATACTGCCTCTCATGTATACCATGAAATTTCTCTAGTTTAGTGGCATATCCAAATCAAAAATGTATATGATACCTTTTACACAGAACTAGAGATATAAATGAAGTTTATATTCAGTGACAGTGTAGACTATTTTAATATTAGAAGATAAAAATTTTAAGATGCTGTAACATAGACACCAGAACGCTTTATGTCTTGAGAGTAATGAAATGAAGCACAGTGACATTTCTATAGTTGTCAGTGAGATAAAATTAGACAGGTTTCACTTCACATAAGCTCAAAATGTTACTGTAAATAAAAATTTTGTTTTTATTATAATATAGATACCAAATATCTTAAACGCTTATAGCAACATGCCGTTGGTTTTCTGGACTGTTAAATCTGCCGTATAGTCTATTAAACTGGGTGGTTGACATTGTTTAGTTAAGGCTGCATCTCTACAAGATCTGTTAACTCATCCATGCTTACCTACATTTTTTTTTTGGGCCTCGCGGCTTGTGGGGTCTTAATTCTCGGACCAGGGATCGAACCCACACCCCCTGCATTGGAAGCATGGAGTCTTAACCACTGGATGCCAGGGGAGTCCCTTACCTACATTTTTTAAGCTTTTATTAAGGTATAATTGATAAATAAAATTTGTATATATTCAAGGTGTACAACTTGGTGTTTTGGTATACATTTTACATTGTGAAATAATCACAACCAAGCTAATTAACATGTCTACACCTCACATAGTTACCATTTCCCCCTTTCTTTCCTTCTTCCTTCCTTCCTCCCTTCCTTCCTCTCTCCCTCCCTCCCTCCCACTCTCCTTTTCTTTTTCTTTCTTTCTTTCTTTCTTTCTTTCTTTCTTTCTTTCTTTCTTTCTTTCTTTCTTTTTTTTTCTTTCTCTTCCTCTCTCTCTCTCTCCCCCCCCTCCTCTCTCCTCTCTCTCTTTCTTTCTTTCTTTCCTTTCTTTTGTGTGGTGAAAACACTTAAGATCTGTCCTCTTAGTAAAATGTTAAGTTTACAGCAGTGTTAACCATGGTCACTGTGCTGTACATTAGACCTCCAGAACTTATTCATTTTGCATAACTGAAACTTTGTACCCCCTTGATCAACATCACCTAATTTCTCCCTCCCCTCAGAGTTCTCCCAAACTCTGCTTCTATGAGTTTGACTCTTTTACATTCCACATATAAGTAAGATCATGCAGTATTTGTCTTCCTGTGTCTGGATTATTTTACTTAGCATAATGTCCTTCAGGTTGTTGCAAATGACAGGATCTTCTTTTTTAAGGTTGAATAATATTCCCATATATATGCATATATACCTATACATATTATATATATCAATCACATTTTTTCTATTCATCTGTTGATGGACATTTTAGGTGTTTGACTATTGTGAATAATGCTGCGATGAACATACAACTCAGTAGCAAAAAACCAAATAACCTGATTTAAAAAAAGGAGAAAGGACCTGAAGAGACATTTCTCAAAAGAGGACATAAATGGCTAACAGGTATGTGAAACGGTGCTGAGTATCATGATTCATCAACGAAATGCAAATAAAAACCACAATGAGCTATCACTTGGCATCTGTTAGAATGGTTGTTATCAAGACAAATATTGGTGAGGATGTGAAGAAAAGGGAACTCTTGTGCACTGTTGATGGGCATGAAAATTGGTGCAGATATTGTGGAAAACAGTATGGAGATTCCTCAAAAAAAAAAAAAAATAGAACCACCCTATGATCTGGGCATATATCCAAAGGAAATGAAGTCGGGATCTCAAAGAGATTTCTGCACTCCCATGCCTACTTTTTTGAATGATGTAGCAGTGAGAGCAAACCCTTATTATATGACTGACAGTGTGCCAGGCACTGTTCTAAGGCACTTAAAATGAATTAATATAATCATCATTGCAAGCCTGTGAGAGAGGTACTCTTATCATCCCCACTCTACAGATGAGGAAACTGAGGCCAGTGAGGGTAAGTTCACATGGGCAGGAAGTGAGCAGAACTGTGATGTGAACCTGGCTGCCTGGCTTGAATCTACCCCCAGCCATGGTGGTTTGTTTCCCTGACTTATCAATTGTCCTGCTCTGTTGACCAAACCGATTAGTGTTTTAGTGTCATGTAACTAGTTCAAGAAATCCCTCCACCAGTTTTTCTTGGTTAGAAGCCTTTTAACCTGTCAGAAGCCTTCTTTCCTAAATTGTTAATAGATTTAGAGACCTGTTACCAAAGGCTGAAGTCAGATAGTATTAAAGTGACCATGTAATTTATTGTGTCAGTGGGACATTTTAAAGAAGGGAATTAGGTGCTATTAATAATCACACACCTGACAATGGGCAAAACGGGGACTGTCTAAGGCAAATTTGGACATTTAGTCATCCTAGTAAAATACCTCAAAGCCTGGAACTTCAGTTTTTTTATGCTGCAGACAGGAGAGCGGCTGGCAACTCTTGCCAATTCTCCGGAAGCCCTTGCAAAATGAGAGTGAATAATGCATGCAGATGGAGACACCTCACTGACCTTCTACTTCATATGTTGGAACCCCATTTTAAAGTCAGTTTGAGAATCCGAGGTAAGCCTGCCTTTTAGAAATCGTCCAAATAAACCAGGCTTCTAGCCACCCTAAAAAAGTAGTCTTAGCTTTTATCCAGATTGCTGATTGATTGATTGAATGAATGAATGAATGAACAGGTGAACATGGGGAAAGACTGTTGCCTCCTTGGCATTTTAACACATGGTAGCACACTGTACTGCTGTGGGATCACAGGTAGTGTTTTCCCAGTCCTTCATGTTTTAGAGAATAGGTTGTAAAATGTTCTAACTGAAAGTCAAGTTGCCTATAAAAAATAGAAAATCCACAATCTTTATTCCTGGTTGTCCTATTAGGATAGATTAATTCTGGTGGTATGGCTGCTAAGACACCTATAATTTGATGATAATGTTCCTCACTTTCAAAATGTTGTTCCAACTTTGATGGCTGGAATTAGGAAAAGTGCAACTCCATAAACATGTGAGTCTGCCTATGTGAAGAGGTGTTTCTACCTTGGAACTTTTTTGTTGGTTCTTTCCTGCTTAGGATGCCCTTGGGCCCACTCCATCCATCTAAGACCTCCTTTTCTTGGCAGTCTGGCTCAAGATTAGCTTCTTTTATGATGATTTCCTTCCCTACCACCGTCCATGGTGAACTCCCACCCACCAGAAGCCTGTAACACATTCTCTCCGTTCCATCGTAAAGGGTACAATATGTGCTACTTGAATTGATAGACACACATTTATTCACATAAGTTATATAAGAATGTGTTTTACAGAGCAGATGATCTGTCTTTTTTTGTCCCTGTTTACTGAAAAATATATGTGATGACGTGTATGTGTTACTGAATTAATTCTCAGGCTTGCTTGCTTTTATTATAACATACCATTAAGTCGCAAAATTTTGTGTGAGAATTTTAGTCTTCATCTATTTTTAACTTTAGAAGCTATGTGTATCTACGCAAAAGAACCTTGTACTTGTGAATGCCCAAACAGACTTAGGTCAATAACAAGACTTTTAATAAAAGGTGTAAAACTTAGGTGTTATAATTTTCGTATTAATAATATGTGATCGCTTGGTTTATATATGAGTGCTGGATTTATAGAGTTTATTTCAATTAAAGAGTAACTGGATATGTGGATAAGTAATACATATTTACAGCATTTATTATATAATAATTGCAATTGTGCATACCAGTTCAAGACAGTATATGTGTGGTGAGTCAGAATGACAGACAATAGGTGATACAGGAGTTCAGGTAAATGATCACTATGAATTTTAAAGTTCTTTCCTAGTACTAAAGCGACCCCTAACAACAAAACTTTTTCTAAATACACACTTCATGTTATGAGGATGAGTTACTTTATACAGATTATAGTGCACTAAACACAGCCCTAGTGTTCTAAAAGTTAGAGCATCCCACGTGAGTCCAACATGTACCAGAACTCAAGTGAAAATAGCCTGTTGGGTTTCTTCCTTCCAGCTCTGCCAAGGAAGAAGGAATAAAGAATAAACTCAGGCACAAGGATGCTTGTTACTTTCAGAAAGGCCACGCAGGGAGGTTTCCTGAGTCTCAGCTCTGTTTTCTTCTTCGGTATGTTACATGATAAATTTACATTTTTTAATGGGGGTGAAGTACACTGAGGACACTAGCAGGAGAATGAACCTCCATGGTTCTTTCCCCTTCTCGGTCCCCTGTCTGATAACTGTCTCTTAATTGGTGAAAGCAGAACTTAAAATAGTATGATGAGAGTGGATGTTATTACAGTCCTTCTGGTTTCATCTCCACAACACTTTTCACATAGAGGTACTCATAAATATTTGCTGGTGCTGTTAATGAAGAATTCAGAAGAAAAGTGAGGTAAGGCAAGAGTGAAAAGTATTCCCTAATTTTTCTGAATGATGCTGCAGGGCACAGCAAGAAATTTTGTTGCATCTGGGCACAGAGAAATGGTCTCTTTTGAGTTGGTAAATAGAAAATGTCGTTGTGCAGGTCAGTCAAGTTAATGCAAATGAGCAGTATATCCAAAGTATCACATGTTCACGGGAAAAACAAGATGCAGGGATGTGTTACATATTTTAAAAATATGATGCCCATATAGCAATTTTTTAAATTCTTTTGTCAATTTCACATATCATGCTTCCCAGTGACAACCTGAAATTGTAAGCATGTTGTTCTTAACTACATGATCATGATGAATAGAAACAAATTAGACATATTACTCTATGTAGCAGGCAGTATTGACCTATTCTAAAATGCATTATCAGACCAATTTTAAAACAGAAGAATCAAAGTAATTGATTGGTGGCTGTGGGAATGTTGCTTCCATCAATATTTAAGTGTATTTTGAACTCTGTGTGCAATTAAGTGAACCTAACTGAAGTCACATAAACATGAGTTTTGATGCAACAAAAACAAAATATTCCAAAGGGCAAATTTTAAAGCCACATCACTCCAATATTACATTAAAAAAAAAAGTCCCTCTTCACGTTAGCATAAAATACTGTTTTTTCAGGCTTCCCTGGTGGCGCAGTGGTTGCGAGTCCGACTGCCGATGCAGGGGACGCGGGTTCGTGCCCCGGTCCGGGAAGATCCCACATGCCGCGGAGCGGCTGGGCCCGTGAGCCGTGGCCGCTGAGCCTGCGCGTCCGGAGCCTGTGCTCCGCAACGGGAGAGGCCGCAACAGTGAGAGGCCCGCGTACCGCAAAAAAAAAAAAAAAAAAAAAAAATACTCTTTTTTCATCATTTGTAAAATAGGTTATTCTCACTTTGAGAAAAATGTATTTTAGAAAATTTTCCACCATGAGTTTTTAGGAATAACAAATACCTAAGATCAATTATAGATTGCCAAAATTTTAAGAATGTAAAAATTCGAGTTATAATTTTGGCAGTCTTTACTCGAATAACTATTTTATTGTAGTTTTATGAAAAATATGCTGAATAGATGCATGTTTATTGTTTCTACTGCTTTTTCAATTACCATACTCCTGACATTATGGTATCTATATCTTAATTTCCTCATGAGCCTCAAATTACTTTCACTTAAAAGTAATTAAGCAGGAGAGAGAGACCTTCAAGATGGCTGAGGAGTAAGATGTGGAGATCACCTTCCTCCCCACAAATACATCAGAAATACATCTACATGTGGAACAACTCCTACAGAACACCTACTGAACGCCGGCAGAAGACCTCACACCTCCCAAAAGGCAAGAAACTCCCCACGTACCTGGGTAGGGCAAAAGAAAAAAGAAAAAACAGAGACAAAAGAATAGGGCCGGGACCTGCACCAGTTGGAGGGAGCTGTGAAGGAGGAAATGTTTCCACACACTAGAAGCCCCTTCGCGGGCGGAGACTGCGGGGGGTGGTGGGGGAAGCTTTGGAGCCACAGAGGAGAGCACAGCAACAGGGGTGCGGAGGGCAAAGCGGAGAGATTCCCGCACAGAGGATCAGTGCCGACCAGCACTCACCTACCCGAGAGGCTTGTCTGCTCACCTGCCGGGGCGGGCGGGGCCTAGGAACTGAGGCTGGGGCTTCGGAGGTCGGATCGCAGGAAGAGGACTGGGGTTGGCGGCATGAACACAGCCTGAAGGGGGCTAGTGCGCCACGGCTAGCCGGGAGGGAGTCCGGGAAAAAGTCTGGAGCTGCCGAAGAGGCAAGAGACTTTTTCTTGCTTCTTTGTTTGCTGGTGCGTGAGGAGAGGGGATTCAGAGCACTGCCTAAACAAGCTCCAGAGACGGGCGCGAGCCGCGGCTATCAGCACGGACCCCAGAGACGGGCATGAGACGCTAAGGCTGCTGCTGCCGCCACCAAGAAGGCTGTGTGCGAGCACAGGTCACTATCCTCACCTCTGCTCCCGGGAGCCTGTGCAGCCCGCGCAGCCCACTACTGCCAGGGTCCCGTGAACCAGGGACAACTTCCCCGGGAGAATGCACGGCGTGCTTCAGGCTGGTGCAATGTCACGCCGGCCTCTGCTATGCAGGCTCGCCCCACGCTACGTACTCCTCCCTGCCCCCGGCCTGAGTGAGCTAGAGCCCCCTAATCAGCTGCTCCTTTAATGCTGTCCTGTCGGGGCCAAACCCAAAGCTGAACCCCGGGAGCTGTGCGAACAAAGAAGAGAAAGGGAAATCTCTCCCAGCAGCCTCAGGAGCATTGGATTAAATCTCCACAATCAACTTGATGTACCTGCATCTGTGGAATACCTGAATAGACAACAAATCATCCCAAAACTGATGCAGTGGACTTGCGGGGCAATGGTATATATATATATTTTTTTCCTTTTTCTCTTTTTGTGAGTGTGTATGTGTATGCTTCTTTGTGTGATTTTGTCTGTATAGCTTTGTTTTTACCATTTATCCCAGGGTTCTGTCTGCCGTTTTTTTTTGTTTTTTTTTTTTAAGTATAGTTTTTAGCGCTTGTTAGCATTGGTGGATTTGTTTTTTGGTTTGCTCTCTTCTTTTCTTTCTTTTTTTTTGTTTTTATTACTTTTAAATGTTTTTATTTTTAATAATTATTTTTTATTTTAATAACTTTATTTTATTTTTTCCTTTCTTGCTTTATTTTTTCTCCCTTTTCTTCTGAGCCATGCAGCTGACAGGGTCTTGGTGCTCTGCCGGGTGTCAGGCCTGTGACTCTGAGGTGGAAGAGCCCAGTTCAGGACACTGGTCCACCAGAGACCTCCCAGCTCCATGTAATATCAAACAGTGAAAGCTCTCCCAGAAATCTCCATCTCAACGCTAAGACCCAGCTCCACTCAACGACCAACAAGCTACAGTGCTGGACACCCTATGCCAAACAACTAGCAAGACAGGAACACAACCCCACCCATTACTAGAGAAGCTGCCTAAAATCATAAGGCCACAGAACCCCAAAACACACCACCGGATGTGGTCCTGCCCACCAGAAAGACAAGATCCAGCATCATCCACCAGAACACAGGCACTAGTCCCCTCCATCAGGAAGCCTACACAACCCACTGAACCAACCTTACCCACTGGGGACAGACACCAAAAACAAAGGAACTCCGAACCTGCAGCCTGTGAAAAGGAGACCCGAAACACAGTAAGTTAAGCAAAATGAGAAGACAGAGAAACACACAGCAGGTGAAGGAGCAAGATAAAAACCCACCAGACCAAACAAATGAAGAGAAAATGGTCTACCTGAAAAAGAATTCAGAGTAATGATAGTAAAGATGATCCAAAATCTTGGAAATGGAATGGAGAAAATAAAAGAAACGTTTAACAAGGACCTAGAAGAAATAAAGAGCAAACAAACAATGATGAACGACACAATAAATGAAATTAAAAATTCTCT
>NC_041226.1:53639985-53642187 GCF_002837175.3 Physeter macrocephalus | reverse complement strand
AGGGGGCTAGTGCGCCACGGCTAGCCGGGAGGGAGTCCGGGAAAAAGTCTGGAGCTGCCGAAGAGGCAAGAGACTTTTTCTTGCTTCTTTGTTTGCTGGTGCGTGAGGAGAGGGGATTCAGAGCACTGCCTAAACAAGCTCCAGAGACGGGCGCGAGCCGCGGCTATCAGCACGGACCCCAGAGACGGGCATGAGACGCTAAGGCTGCTGCTGCCGCCACCAAGAAGGCTGTGTGCGAGCACAGGTCACTATCCTCACCTCTGCTCCCGGGAGCCTGTGCAGCCCGCGCAGCCCACTACTGCCAGGGTCCCGTGAACCAGGGACAACTTCCCCGGGAGAATGCACGGCGTGCTTCAGGCTGGTGCAATGTCACGCCGGCCTCTGCTATGCAGGCTCGCCCCACGCTACGTACTCCTCCCTGCCCCCGGCCTGAGTGAGCTAGAGCCCCCTAATCAGCTGCTCCTTTAATGCTGTCCTGTCGGGGCCAAACCCAAAGCTGAACCCCGGGAGCTGTGCGAACAAAGAAGAGAAAGGGAAATCTCTCCCAGCAGCCTCAGGAGCATTGGATTAAATCTCCACAATCAACTTGATGTACCTGCATCTGTGGAATACCTGAATAGACAACAAATCATCCCAAAACTGATGCAGTGGACTTGCGGGGCAATGGTATATATATATATATTTTTCCTTTTTCTCTTTTTGTGAGTGTGTATGTGTATGCTTCTTTGTGTGATTTTGTCTGTATAGCTTTGTTTTTACCATTTATCCCAGGGTTCTGTCTGCCGTTTTTTTTTGTTTTTTTTTTTTAAGTATAGTTTTTAGCGCTTGTTAGCATTGGTGGATTTGTTTTTTGGTTTGCTCTCTTCTTTTCTTTCTTTTTTTTTGTTTTTATTACTTTTAAATGTTTTTATTTTTAATAATTATTTTTTATTTTAATAACTTTATTTTATTTTTTCCTTTCTTGCTTTATTTTTTCTCCCTTTTCTTCTGAGCCATGCAGCTGACAGGGTCTTGGTGCTCTGCCGGGTGTCAGGCCTGTGACTCTGAGGTGGAAGAGCCCAGTTCAGGACACTGGTCCACCAGAGACCTCCCAGCTCCATGTAATATCAAACAGTGAAAGCTCTCCCAGAAATCTCCATCTCAACGCTAAGACCCAGCTCCACTCAACGACCAACAAGCTACAGTGCTGGACACCCTATGCCAAACAACTAGCAAGACAGGAACACAACCCCACCCATTACTAGAGAAGCTGCCTAAAATCATAAGGCCACAGAACCCCAAAACACACCACCGGATGTGGTCCTGCCCACCAGAAAGACAAGATCCAGCATCATCCACCAGAACACAGGCACTAGTCCCCTCCATCAGGAAGCCTACACAACCCACTGAACCAACCTTACCCACTGGGGACAGACACCAAAAACAAAGGAACTCCGAACCTGCAGCCTGTGAAAAGGAGACCCGAAACACAGTAAGTTAAGCAAAATGAGAAGACAGAGAAACACACAGCAGGTGAAGGAGCAAGATAAAAACCCACCAGACCAAACAAATGAAGAGAAAATGGTCTACCTGAAAAAGAATTCAGAGTAATGATAGTAAAGATGATCCAAAATCTTGGAAATGGAATGGAGAAAATAAAAGAAACGTTTAACAAGGACCTAGAAGAAATAAAGAGCAAACAAACAATGATGAACGACACAATAAATGAAATTAAAAATTCTCTAGAATTACCAGAATAACTGAGGCAGAAGAACGGATAAGTGACCTGGAAGATAAAATAGTGGAAATAACTACTGCAGAGCAGAATAAAGAAAAAGAATGAAAAGAATTGAGGAGAGTCTCAGAGACCTCTGGGACAACATTAAACACACGAACATTTAACTTATAGGGGTCCCAGAAGAAGAAGAGAAAAAGAAAGGGACTGAGAAAATATTTGAAGAGATCAAAGTTGAAAACTTCCCTAATATGGGAAAGGATATACTTAATCAAGTCCAGGAAGCACAGAGAGTCCCATACAGGATAAATCCAGGGGGAAGGATGCCAAGACACATTAATCAAACTATCAAAAATTAAATACAAAGAAAATATATTAAAAGCAGCAAGGGAAAGACAACAAATAACATACAAGGGAATCCTCATAAAGTTAACAGCTGATCTTTCAGCAGAAACTCTGCAAGCCAGAAGGGAGTGGCAGGACATATT
>NC_041226.1:53614733-53639608 GCF_002837175.3 Physeter macrocephalus | reverse complement strand
AGACTGGCTGAATGGATACAAAAACAAGACCCGTATATATGCTGTCTACAAGAGACACACTTCAGACCTAGGGACACATACAGACTGAAAGTGAGGGGATGGAAAAAGATATTCCATGCAAATGGAAATCAAAAGAAAGCTGGAGTAGCAATTTTCATGTCAGACAAAATAGACTTTAAAATAAAGACTATTACAAGTGACAGAGAAGGACACTACATAATGATCAAGGGATCAATCCAAGAAGAAGATATAACAATTGTAAATATTTATGCACCCAACATAGAAGCACCTCAATACATAAGGCAAATGCTAACAGCCATAAAAAGGGAAATCGACAGTAACACATTAATAGTAGGGGACTTAAACACCCCACTTTCACCGATGGACAGATCATCCAGACAGAAAATAAGTAGGGAAAAACAAGCTTTAAGTGACACATTAAACAAGATGGACTTAATTGATATTTATAGGACATTCCATCCAAAAACAACAGAACACACTTTCTTCTCAAGTGCTCATGGAGCATTCTCCAGGATAGATCATATCTTGGGTCACAAATCAAGCCTTGGTAAATTTAAGAAAATTGAAATTGTATCAAGTATCTTTTCTGACCACAATGCTATGAGACTAGATATCAGTTACAGGAAAAAAAAACTGTAAAAAATACAAACACATGGAGGCTAAATACTACACTACTAAATAACCAAGAGATCACTGAAGAAATCACAGAGGAAATAAAAAATACCAAGAAACAAATGATAATGAAAACACAATGACCCAAATTTATGGGATGCAGCAAAAGCAGTTCTAAGAGGGAAGTTTATACCAGTACAATCGTACCTCAAGATACAAGAAACATCTCAAATAAACAACCTAACCTTACAACTAAAGTGATTAGAGAAAGAAGAACAAAACAAAAACCAAAGTTAGTTGAAGGAAAGAAATCATAGAGATCAGATCAGAAATAAATGAAAAAGAAATGAAGGAAATGATAGCAAAGATCATAAAACAAGCAAATATATGCCAATAAAATGGACAACCTGGAAGAAATGGACACATTCTTAGAAAAGCACAACCTTATGAGACTGAAGCAGGAAGAAATAGAAATATAAACAGACCAATCACAAGCACTGAAATTGAAACTGTGATTAAAAATCTTCCAACAAACAAAAGCCCAGGACCAGATGGCTTCACAGGAAAATTCTATCAGACATTTAGAGAAGAGCTAACACCTTTCCTTCTCAAACTCATCCAGAATACAGCAGAGGGAGGAACACTCCCAAAGTCATTCTACGAGGCCACCATCACCCTGATACCAAAACCAGACAAAGATGTCACTAAAAAAGAAAACTACAGGCCAATATCAGTGATGAACATAGATGCAAAAATCCTCACCACAATACTAGCAAACAGAATTCAACAGCACACTAAAAGGATCATACACCGTGATCAAGTGGGGTTTATCCCAGGGATGCAAGGATTCTTCAATATACGCAATTCAATCAATGTGATACACCATATTAACAGATTGAAGGAGAAAAACCATATGGTCATCTCAATAGATGCAGAAAAAGCTTTCAACAAAATTCAAAACCCATTTATGATAAAAACCCTCCAGAAAGTAGGCATAGAGGAGAGTTACCTCAACATAATAAATGCCATATATGACAAACCCATAGCCAGCATTGTTCTCGATGGTAAAAAACAAACCATTTCCACTAAGATCAGTAACAAGACAAGGTTGCCCACTCTCACCACTATTATTCAACATAGTTTTAGAAATTTTAGCAACAGCAATCAGGGAAGAAAAAGAAATAAAAGGAATACAAATTGGAAAAGAAGAAGTAAAGCTGTCACTGTTTGCAGGTGACGTGATACTATACATAGAGAATTCTAAAGATGCTACCAGAAAACTACTAGAGCTACTCAATGAATTTGGTAAAGTAGCAAGATACAAAATTAATGCTCAGAAATCTCGTGCATTCCTATACACTAATGATGAAAAATCTGAAACAGAAATTAAGGAAATACTCCCATTTACCATTGCAACAAAAAGAATAAAATACCTAGGAATAAACCTACATAGGGAGACAAAGACCTGTATGCAGAAAACTGTAAGACACTGATGAAAAAAATTAAAGATGATACCAACAGATGGAGAGATATACCATAGATCAATGGAACAGGATAGAAAGCCCAGAGATAAACCCACACACATATGGTCACCTTACCTCTGATAAAGGAGGCAAAATATACAATGGATAAGACAACCTCTTCAATAAGTGGTGCTGGGAAAACTGGACAGCTACATGTAAAAGAATGAAATTAGAACACTCCCTAACACCATTAAGATCTAAATAGACATTTCTCCAAAAAAGTTATAAAGGTTGCCAACAAACACACTAAAGAATGGTCAACATCACTAATCATTAGAGAAATGCAAATCAAAACTGCAATGAGATATCACCTCACACTGGTCAGAATGGCCATCATCAAAAAATCTACAAACAATAAATGCTGGAAAGGGTGTGGAATAAAAAGGAACCCTCTTGAACTGTTGGTGGGAATGTAAATTGATACAGCCACTATGGAGAACAGTATGGAGGTTCCTTATAAAACTAAAAATAGAACTACCATACGACCCAGCAATCCCACTACTGGGCATATACCCTGTGAAAACCATAATTCATAAAGTGTCATGTACCACAATGTTCATTGCAGCTCTATTTACAATAGCCAGGACATGGAAGATATGGAATCTAAAAAAAAAAAAAAAAAAGGTTCAGATGAACCTCGGGGCAGGACAAGAATAAAGACGCAGTCGTAGAGAATGGACTTGAGGACATGGGCAAGGGTAAGCTGGGACGAAGTGAGAGAGTGGCATGGACTTATATATATACTACCAATTGTAAAATAGATAGCTAGTGGGAAGCAGCCGCATAGCACAGGGAGATCAGCTCGGTGCTTTGTGACCACCTAGTGGGGTGGGATAGGGAGGGTGGGAGGGAGACGCAAGATGGAGGAGATATGGGGATATATGTATACGTATAGCTGATTCACTTTGTTATAAAGCAGAAACTAATACACCATTGTAAAGCAATTATACTCCAATAAAGATGTTTACAAAAAAGTAATTAAGCTAATTCCTCTTTATTTTGCTTCATCATCTCATTCAGGAAAACCAAGACACATCTATTGCATGTGTCCAGTTTTTTATCTACCCAGTCACAAAATTGTCATGAGGTTGATTGGGAAACGAAATCAAGTTTCACATGAATTGCATGTAACGTAGGAAAGTTATCCTCTAATGAAAATTTCACTGGTTACTGTCATGGGTGCCTTGCTTCTCAATTGCCCCCATCTTGTTTCACAGTTGAGAGAAACTCATCTTTGTTAAGCAGATTTGGAGGCCCACTGAGCACGTAGCAACACAATTGACACATGAGTCTATTTGCTGATCTCTTAAAACTCAGTGCTTACTGATGGAAGGCATCCAAACAGTCCTTCTCCACCCTTCACTTAACAAGCATAATAATAAATGAATATTTAAAGTAGCAGCAAATATATTAACTGGAAACAAATAGGTTTCATTTGTAACCAGTGCACACAGGTTAATTAACAAGAAGGAGCTTTGGTGTTGAGGCCAGGCTCCCTGATGCTGTCTGGGCAGGTGCCGTTAAGGGCCAGTGAGCTCTGCAGGGTAATTATCAGGTACCAGCGTGCTCTTCTGTTGCTTAACAAAGAGCTGCCCACCATTTGCCTAAATATATAAACCATCATCTGTGATCCTCAGCAGCAATTAAGTGACCAATATCTCTTCATTGGAGACTTGGGGAAACAAAAGAGACCTGATAGTATATAAGGAGCCAGATGGATATTTTTGAATGTCAGTTTTGAAGATCACTTTTTCAATAATGGAACATTAGTCAGAAACATTTGGTACTAGGTGAAAGAGGAAACACCACGGTATTTAAAAAAATGAAAATGGACATACGGAATAGTTGAAGCAGTGTATCCTTGAACAGCTTTTGGTTCTAAAACCTTGGAGTGCTTAACAGCCTTAATAGAATATAGAAAATTAACTCGTCTCCTTAGAGCACAGTTGAGTCATTTTTTTCCTATTATTCTAACCATCCATACACATTGGGGGAGGGGCAATGAAGAACGTGGTGGAAATTCCCTCACAGTATGAGAGCGAAAGTCTAGCCAATATGCAGCACTTTCTCCAGGGCATGAGTTACTAATTTGTTCTAAAAAAAAAAAAAAAAAAAAAAAGCTTATTACTGCAAATGATATATCAGCACAAAAGAAGGCATTTTAGACCTAGAGATAGCCTTCTATCACAAACCAATTGATCTAGAAGTTTTAAGAACGTACAATTTAAAATGCCTCTGTAAGCATAGCAAGAGTTCCAGGAGCTATAAACCTTATAAAGGCACTATTGAGTTAGTTCAATTAATTGTCTGGTTGGAAGAATCTCCAAAACTTTGCAGAAGCTCTTGTTTTTATAGTTAAGAATCTTCTGGGCATTTAGTTGCCTACATTTAACATGGTTGTCTAATTGCTTTGCATACTTGGTAGAGCTAAAAGGCTATTCCACAACATTAAAAAATACAATTATAAATGTATGAGTTTCCCTCATTCAGAAGGTACTGATTTTTTTTTTTCCTGATGCCAAACTAACAGCATTTACAAATGTTTTCATGAACTGTGAGAAGCTACTGCTCAGTGTGTTCTAATGTGGGATTAGGTCAACAGCTCTCTTGAAAGAACAAAACCAACCCAGGGCCAAACAGGCAGACAGGCCTAGTTAAGCATTCCAGAGAAAGGAAAGCACTCAGAAAACTATGACGGACTTGACCCCTGCTTTGTACTTGACCAGGTTTCTCTATACCTTTGCCACTTTCCGCTGGATTTATTATTTTTTAATGAATTATTTAAACATGCCCATTTCAGATCTACAATTAGTTTTCAAAGAAAAGGCAACATGAGAAAATAATCACAAGTTAAACAGCTTGAGAACGACTCCGGTTTTGGCAGGACGTGAAAGGCCTGGCCCCGTATCAGAGCCCGCCTTTGGCGGTGGCTTCCCAAATCCCCTTTTGTTTTAAGTCCCTTAGATACAGTCTACATGGCAGCCTGAACCCCTATTTCCAACAGGGAGGACATGCAAATATCAGAGTCTCTTTTCTAGGTTATCTGCCTGTGTTCCTTTTATATATACAGATGGGACTTAATGGTCATAATTTCAATAGCAGGGAAAAAATAGCCTACGAAAAATGGGATAGGTTTCATTATCATTAAGGAGTAAGAATCCATTGAAAAATGGAAATACTAGTACCACTAACCACTTGCAAAGGGATGTGCTTAATGATTATTTTATCCTAATCATGCTTCCCCCATCAGCACACAGAACTCAGTCCTGTTTTAGTAGCAAAGGGCCTCCAAAAATCGTGGTATCCTGACCCCTTATTTCTTTTTTTTTTTTTTTTTTTTTTTTTTTTTGTGGTATGCGGGCCTCCCTCTGTTGTGGCCTCTCCCGTTGCGGGGCACAGGCTCCGGTGGGATCCTCCCAGACCGGGGCGCGAACCCGGTTCCCCTGCATCGGCAGGCGGACGCGCAACCATTGCGCCACCAGGGAAGCCCGACCCCTTATTTCTGATCACAGAACCATTCAGCTGGCATAGGTAACAAGAGATCATCAAAGTCATCCTTCTACCCTCAGGTATGGCTACACTCTGCTGGAACTCATCATATTGTAATATAATACCATATAAAGTGTTTCATTTACCATGCTGAAAACTTTTCCAGGGTAGGAGTTGAAGCCCAGCCATTTGTAATCCTCAGAGCCTGGCATGTAACAGATCTCCCAAAATAACTGTACATGAAAGAACTAAAACCCTCACCCTGTAAAATATATCTTTCTTAGAAAATCACTGGGGAAAAAAGGACTTTAAAATTCACTCACCAATCCTTTCTGCCCATTTTGATATTTCACAGTACTCCCTCTGTTTGTTTATTGCTAAACAAACAGCAATTTCCACTTCATTGTTATCAGCCCAGTGGAAGAAACACCTTGAAAATCAAGTTTTCTAAAATGGACTCAATAATGCCACTTATATTTAAAACTGGGAAAAAGTCATTATTCTCTTGTATGACTTAACAGCAAATTGCTAAAATACATGACTAGCTTTGTGTCCACCTAGAGGGGTGGGATAGGGAGGGTGGGAGGGAGACGCAAGAAGGAGGAGATATGGGGATATATGTATATGTACAGCTGATTCACTTTGTTATATAGCAGCAACTAACACAACAATGTAAAGCAATTATACTCCAATAAAGATGTTAAAAAAATAAAAAGTAAAAAATAAAATACATGATGAGAAAGAGATATATTTGTATAACATTGGAACTATTAAAAAGATTATAAATTGACATTTATTAAAGAGCTACCATTTGCCGGGTACTCAATAAAAGACTGTTACTAAAACTCCGACAATATTACAAAATAAATTTTATCATCCCCAACTGACAGATATGGAAATTGAAGCCCAGGGAGGCTAGATGACTTTCCCAAGGTCACACAGCAAGGAGGGGGAGGAGCGGAGGGGCAGGTACCGAGGTTACAAAAGATGCCATTTGTCTGACTTGGCCTGGACCACGTGCAACCATTTTCTTCTCTGGGATTGAGTTAAGTCTGAATTTAGGTTAGACCTTTCTTCTCTAATTTAGAGGCCTGAATCGACAAGTGGTCAGTGACAATGGCCACTTTAACTAGAATGGGAAGGGAGGCGGCAGCCCCAAATCAGCTCTCACCATTTCATCCATAACACAGTGGGGTCCCCATAATACACTATACTGGGGCCACGTAAGCACAACATCGAGATGAGCAAGATGCCAGGACACTTTGGGTTCTTCATGAGGAGGACGCAACAGGACTTTTTCCTCAGTGCCTCCAGAGTGACCTGTGACCCTTGGCAAGAGACAGGGTCCTGCCCCCGCCACCTGCCACCCGTGAGCCAGTGTATGAGGCCCTGTCACTCCTTCCCAACTTCCTTCTGTTGATGACAAGTCCTCAGTCAACTCACTGCTCATTAGTCCTTACACGAGAGGATGTGATAGAAAAGGAAGATAGATCCAATAGGCTCAGTTTAAAATTTCCCTACTTGCTAGTGAAGCAAAATGAAAATGGTGTTTCTAAAACTGGATTTGAAAACCAAGGGCTTGTTTGACAACTTCATGGAATACTAGTGGTAACGTAACCAGTATCGTTATTTTATGCTTTGACCCTGTAAGGCAGAAATCTGATGTGTTTGCAGAAGCTATCTGAAAGCAATTGCTAGAATACCTGAAATTTCTTAAATGAGATTTCAGGAAGACCAGAGGCTTCTGGTTAGTGTATATGGACTAAAGAGAAGGGAACAGTCCAGGAACTGCGACAGTCGCAAGAAGCCAGGCTGCCCCGGGGCCAGTGTGTTCCCTTCCCTGCAGCCTGTCGTCTCTGTCGTCTCCGAACCAGCCGGTTGGAGGACGAAGTGCCCTTTCCTACCCTCAGGGGTCCATGACTGCACATGCTTGTAGTAGGTAGACTATGTCAGACCCAAATCTCTTAGGTCAACATGTTTATGGACCAAAGGTGAAAAAGAAATGAGAGTAAAATATCATAAAGGCAAGACTAGATTGCACCCCAGATCCTCCAGTGGCTCCAGATTTGTCTCAGAGGGAAAGCCGAAGTCCGTACACCATCCCCCTTCCCTGCTCACATTCCTCTCTAAGCGCAGCCCCGGCTCCTCTACCCCCTCACATGCTCTTCCACCGGCTTTGCCCTTTTGTCGTGCCTGAAATGTGCCCCATACGTTCCCACTTTAGGGATTAACACTGGCTGTTCTCTCTGCCGGGATGCTCTTCCCATCAATATCTGAATGACCCACTGCCTCTTCTCCTTCCAGTCTCTGCTCAACTTTGCTTCGCACCTAATAGGTGCTCAACTAATATTTATTGAATAAATAAATGAATAAATGCTCTGATTAAAAGTCATTTATTCATTGAATGAACATTAGATATTGAAGAAAATTATGCTAAACACTTCGGATATACAAAGCTGATTGAGCACTCATATAACAGTGATTTCAATCTGCATAAACACACCATTTTGTAGGAGAAGAAGTGACAGTCCCCCAAGAGAGGTGCAGTATGGTGGGATTTTTATAGGGTGTTATTCAAGAGCAGATTCTTCAACATGAAGTGTATGAGAATTAAAAGGGCTAAGCCCAATTAGGGGAAGTTAATAAAGACCTCAGGGAGCAGGTGGTATCTGCGATGAGGCTGGGAAGACTGGATTTGTCCATGCTGGGTTGGAACGGGGGCGAGAGTAAGAGAGGAGATTTCAGCAGGTGGAGAAAACAGCATGGATGAAATCATACATGGATATAAGGACAAGTGAGCAAGCTGTTCGTTTGTGCTGAGGTATAAGGAATATGAAGGGTAAACTGGTTTCCAACTGGAGAGAGCTTTAAATGGTAAAGCAGTTTGGAGCCCAAGGCATGCATACTCTTAAGCAGAATAATCTGAGCTGTCATGCATAGGATGGTCCAGAGTCTGGGAGGCCAGACACAGATGAGGAAACTTTTGCCAGTGGTCCAGGAAGGAAGGAAGGCAGTGGGGCCTGCTGAAAGGTAGTAGCAGTGGAAATGCAAAGAATAAGTGAACAAAGAGTTATGGAAATTAATTAAAAAAATAATTAGGACAGGAATAAAGATGCAGATGTAGAGAATGGACTTGAGGACACGGGGAGGGGGAAGGGTAAGCTGGGACAAAGTGAGAGACTGGCAGGGACATATATACACTACCAAATGTAAAATAGATAGCTAGTGGGAAGCAGCTGCATAGCACAGGGAGATCAGCTCGGTGCTTTGTGACCACCTAGAGGGGTGGGATAGGGAGGGTGGGAGGGAGATGCAAGAGGGAAGGGATATGGGGATATATTATACGTATAGCTGATTCACTTTGTTATAAAGCAGAAACTAACACAACATTGTAAAGCAATTATACGCCAATAAAGATGTTAAAAAAGATAATTGGTTGGAATGTATGGGAGGTAGGATAAGAAAAGAGAAGACAGTAGCTCAAATATTCTAATTATTAAAAAAACCCAATCTTAATTTATTTAGTTCATTTCAACATCTATAAATACCCCTTCACTTGAAATCAAGCCATTTGTTTGCTTGTCCACTCCTTAAAGTAAGTAAGTGAGGCCAGAAGAATTGTGGGATGAAATTGGCATGATTCTGAGCTACAATCTCTAGGAACAGCAAACTGAGAAGGAGATGCGAGGGGCCAGGGGGGCGTCTCCACGGTGACTGCCGGATGGATGGAGGAGGACCACTCACCCCTTAAGGAGGGGTGAGTGTGAGAGCCTAAGAGTGAACAGAAGAAGAGGCACCAATGTGGTATTTTTAGCTGCGTTTTACGCATTAAGAAACTGAGCCTTATCATCCTTAAATTGCCTGAACTTGTGTAGCTAGAAAGTAGCAGCTTAAGGATTTAAATTCAAAGTTTGACTCCAAAGCTTATGGATGTATCTATTAGAGAAACCTGTTATTTCTCTAATTACCAAATGAATTTTTCCAGAGGAGCCCCTTTTATTCCCACCTCTCTCTGTTCACTTCTCTCTCCTCAGTGTTCTGGGAGAGTTCCTAACCAAATGTAGTATACTCAGTAGGTGTTTTGGTTGAAGGACATATTATGTTCTTTGGGAAAATCTAAACTGCTTTGAGTATTTCCCTCTTGCCGACCCTTACAGTAAAAACACGCTTTAAAAATCATGATAATATGTGAATTCATACAGTGAAAATTATATTCTATACGAGATAGCTTTCAAACACCATGAAATAAAATACTACAGTACTTAGAACTAGAGGCTATTAACCTAATTAGTGTACTAAGCATGAAATATAAATGATCATACTATACTGCAAAAAAAATAATTGAAAATAATGGCTAACTACATTTCAGAATTATACAAATGATACAATTATTTTATCTTATAAGTGTTAAGATGACAGGAATATTGTTAAGTAAGTGGATTAAAAAGATGGGGTTTAGGGAATCCTATAATTTCAGTATTACCTGCCAGAATTGGGCGTAAAGCTTTGAGTATAGTTTAAATCAGCTACTTTGGGGTTGGCTATGGAAAGACGAAGTTTGCCTTACCTTGCACCGTGGTTTATTTCAAGTACTTTCTCCTTCTTCTAGTTTAGTAAGAACAGCAGGCTCAGGAGTTCCAGGGAGAGGTTAAGAAGCACGAATAAATACAGGGCAGACCAACTACCACTTACGTTTGTCTTTAAATGGGGCTCAAATTCAAATGTTAGAAACAAAAAGAAAAAAGCCACGGAGACCGCAGAGTGGAGACACCCTGTAAGAGCAGAAACCATACATTCTTTTTGGTCACGTGTACCTCAAACCAGCCTAGCAACTGACCTAAGTCAGTCACTCCATGAGGAAATGGTTGATAAACAAATGA
The DNA here is from genome assembly GCF_002837175.3 of Physeter macrocephalus. NCBI lineage: Eukaryota > Metazoa > Chordata > Mammalia > Artiodactyla > Physeteridae > Physeter > Physeter macrocephalus. Next base: position 53,629,083 of record NC_041226.1, on the reverse strand, counting down.
AAAAATTACGGAGGGGATTCTCCTAATATACAAATCTAAGCACGATCCTGGTGTCTCCCCACCAGTAAGTAATAGAATTCAAATTCTATAGCAGAGAAATGGGGTCTGCCTCCACTCCTGCCCCAGGTGTAGTGCATCTTTCACCATTAACCCTGCCCCACCTGGTAACAGGTCCTTGGGAGATCCCTTAGCTGCACACCTGCTTTCCCTCAAGGTCTTCAATCCCTTGTCAAGACTCCTCCTTGAAGTCGTCCATCTTATGCTTTTCTCTCTTTGTTTTCCCACTGTTACTATTATTGCATTTCTGAAATAGACTCTACTGGAAAGAAGTCTCTGTGTGTCTTAGACTGGGAGCTGAGTCGAACTCATCTCTGAATACCCAGCAGTTCACATGGTCTGGCTGTAAATGGGGAACTATAAAAGTTCTTTGAATGAAAGGAGGAACAAAGTATGAAAGGAAGTGAAGAGAAAGTGTGAAGCTCCACTAGAAATGGAAGCTGATTTGCAGCTGAGTGTGCAAAGTGGCTACTCTGAAAAGACATGGTTTCTAATATCCCTCTTCAGTGTCTGGAATCGAGTTTACATGAGACTAAAACGACTTGCTTTTTGATGAAAACATTAGAGTTACCTGTTATTGCGCACTATGTGAGCTGAGAGAAATGACAGTTTTATTAATTTTCTACTAATTTTAATTTTTTCCTTTGAAAATGTCAGAATTGTAGAAAGGTTGCAGAAATAATACAGTGAATTCTCATGCACACAATCCTCTAGATATTAGCATTTACCACTTTTTTTCTGAATAATTTAAGAGCAAACTGCAGAGATTAAGCCTCTTTACCTCTAAATATTTCAGTGTGTGTTTCCTAAAAACAAGAAATTATGTAACCTCAGTGCAATTAACAAAGAGTCTAACACTGAGACAGTACTGTTACCTAATCTATAGACCTTCTTTCAGATTTTGCCAATTGACTTAATATCTTTTATAAGAAAGAAAATCCAGAGTCTTCTCATTCAAGACATCGTATCAAGTCATCATATCTCTAGTCGTCTTTAATCTGGAACAGTATTTGAGTCTTTTTTTTTTGTATTTCATGGCACTGGTTTTTTTTTTTAAGAGTACAAGCCAATTATCTTACAGGATGTCTCTCATTTTGGGTTGGCCTAATGTTTCACACAAATTTAGATTCATATTTTATACTTGGCAGGAATGTTACAGAAGTGATGCTGAATTCTTCTCAGCACTTCTCATCACAGAAGCACAGACTAGATTTGTGCATTTGCTGGTGATGTGTAACTTCAATCGCTTGGTTAAGGGGAGATTTACACATTTCTCCACGTTCAAGTTCCCATTTGACCCTCTTTAATGAGTAACTCTTCTGTATATAAGTAATCCTCCTCAAACTTCCACCCACTACTTTTAGTGTCCATTAATGATCCTTCCCTGAATCGATTATGAGGATGATGGTTGCCAAATGGCGATCTTCTGATTTCATGCTTTTTTTCACCTTTATTGGTTGCCTTTCTACTGTAAGAAGAAGCTTTTCCTTCTCACCCACTTTTTTCTGTATTCGTGTTAACATGAACTCAGTGTATTAATATTAGCCTGAACTCATGGAGTTTTACCCTATTCAATAGATGACAAACTATTACTCTCATGATTTATTTTGATCCCCAAATGATCCCAGCCCCTCAAGCTGGCTCCTGAGTCTCACTGGTTTTTAGTGTTTTCCAGTGACTCTGTTTGCATTGTGTATTTAATCTCACCCTTTGATTTCACTGTTCTTTTCGCGGGAGTACTCTTTAAACACTTTTCTTTGAAGGTTTTATTCTTCATAATTAAATTTTATATAGAACAAATCCCAATACCAGTTTATGACCATAATTTAACACAATAACAGCAGCTAATGTAGTTTTTAAAAGCAAACCTGCATTTTCTTTTTTTCTAACTACTCCTTTTTTGATCATTTTATTTGTAGATTCAGAAATGGCTCAACTGGCAAAAAAAAAAAAAAAAAATTGAGTTCTGTCAACATAGGCAAGGTGAAATAGCAAGTTGAAGAAATCACCTGGATCATTACAGTAAAACTCCGCTTCTTTCTGTCGATGAAAGTGTTATCAGCTTTCTGCTTTGTCCTTGGGGCTAAGAGTGTATGTGTGGGTGCAGGGCGGTGAGTAGTAGATGGCAGCGGGTGAGAGGTACTGTGGCACAGGGCTGCCTGCCCAAGAACTCTTAACGGTCTACACTGATAACAGGTAAAGAACAATTGTTCAATTAGGCTTACTCTGCCTATAAAAATATAGTTACCTCTATAGAATTATTTGTAATACATTTACAAATAATATAGGATTTCAAGGTTTCTAGGCTAATTTTGCTTAAGACACGCAATGCCCATGGAAAAAATGATACTTTTCCTTTGTGACTACCCTTTCAAACACTAGAGCATCATGGGCAAGCTCTAGCAGATACATGCATAAAATGGGTGATCATGGGTCCTCCAAAAGTCCTCCAGCTGGGACGCCCTGTCTTTGCTGAGCTCACCTCTCCAGGCAAGACTGCCAAGGCCACGATACCACAACTGATCCAACTGAATCTACGGAGGAATTTCAGCAGAATGCAATTCCCCAGGTTATCATTTGGACACAATTGTGTGTTAACAGTTACCCTGGAATTAGCTTACATGGTGGCGTGTTGTTTTGCAGCTTTGCAGGCACGATCTCATATCCCCCCATCTGCTTTCCCTGACTGGCAGAGACCTTGCTTCCTTTTCTGGAGCTCCATTTCTGCGACTCTAAGAAGTTCAGAAAGTGGCAACCAGGGAGAAGACGGGCAACCGAATCTTCCTGCTTTCACAACAGCAGTACTGCCTGTGCTTGCGCCTGGCCTATCATATACCATTACAGTTGATCAAGCTTAAAAAGCAAACTCAGATTTTCAAGCGAAGCAGTCGCTGGAGTACATTTATGGATCGTGTTCTCATTCCGATACCGTCCCCAGGGAAGAGAGTGCACAGCACAAGTAACGTATCTGCTGTTTCCCTTCAATATAAGTTTTGCATAAAACAGAAATGCTCCAGTCTGTAAACGGTATGAGTGCCTGTCATATACATGGCAACCAGAAGGTGGCACGGTCTTAACATTGACCAACGGCTGTCAGCTCCACCGTTGAATCCAAGCAGATTTATTTGTGAAGATAACAGCTTCTTGCACTGTGGACATTCATCTATGGGTTTGTGTCTGTCCACACTACATACCCACAAACCCCTTCCTAGGCTTGGAAACAGAACTCTTTGTTTCCATTTTCTTTTTATCGTCCTCCCCTTTTAAATTAATATTGTTTTGCTTTATGCTTTAGAGGAGCATATTTGCTCTGTGCTTATCTTCCTGTTAGAAGAATTTAGTTATTGAAATCTAAACGGATCCTCATGCTTTGAATCTTGCTTTTGTCTTATTTGTAACCAATTTCTAACATATGAAGAAGATGTAAATTTTATATTCATTCATTAAAAGAGTTTCATTCAAAGAGTCATTAATTCTTTGGTCAAAAGTAGCCAAAGAATTGGTCAAAATGAATTATTCATATGAAGTGAGGTGCATGTGTATTTTAGATTTCAGCTGTGTCAAACATTGCATTGAAACCTCAGATTCCATTTTAGAGAACAAAATGTCTATGAATTGACTAGTATTTTTCTTTCATTGAGAGAAAAGAGACATGCCTTTGTATCTTATGAAACTGGTTTCGTTACAACGCATCAGAGGCCTTAGAGTAAAAATGAACAATATTTAAACAAGTTGGCAATATTTTATAGCAATTATGAATGCTGGCAAATTGGCACCATTTCAATACTCAGAGAAGTACCCTACTCAATTTACTCTTCATTGGTGAATAAACAAATGTACAGTTCCTTGATGTGTATCATTGTATTTATCACTTCGTTCTTTGTCATTTAAGTGGGAGTGCAGATTGAAAGTAACCTCTTGTTTTTCAATATTCTTCTCTTTACTTATTACCCCCCTGTGCTTCCAGTCTCCCGACCTCCCCACAGACAGGAATTTCTGTCTAACCTATTCCTTTACCTTGGGCTTCGAGGCATTCCCTCCTTCTGCTCCTACCATCTGTCAGCCTCCCTGTCTTTCCACCCTTTCCTCTCCTCTTCTTCCCCACATGCCTGTCAGAATGCTTATTGGGAGGTGTGGCTCCCTCTGACTGGGAAGATTACTCAGCCCTTACATGAGAGGCAATAACTAAAATTCACTGAGCTGAACTGCTCTTTGGTTTTGCAGAGTCCAATAGCAACACAGAAAGGAAAAAAAGTTTATGTATATTTTACATTATATGATATACGTGTATATGTATATACACATATGTATATGTACACACATATGTATATGTACACATATGTATAATATGTATATTATATAAATATAATAACAGCATGAGTCCTGAAGCAATGGCTAATTCTTGCAGGCATCTCATCCAACCAAGCCCTCCCTCAAAAACAAAAAATCACCAATAAATCTGATTCTTGATATTTTTCTCCTCTGAGTATGGACAAAATAAGTGTCAATGAAGCCAAGTGGGTGAAATTTATAACTGCAGCAGCTTCTTCATTGTTGGACATGTTTTAAAACCTATTTTGTAAGTATAAACAGGTCACACCTCAGAGAGCCCCAAAGTTTTATCTTATATGTCCTGACCTCCACCTGCCATGTGTTAGAATCAATAATGGCATTTGCTACTTCCCCCCCAGTTCCATTTCTACTCCTGCCATGAAGAGAAATAGAAGCTTAACCTCATTCTGCCTCCCTGACATTTTCACTCTCCCCTCAAGGTCCTGGAATATCCCAGCATATGCCCGCTCTGGCAGAGATCAGAGAACGGCTGGTTCAGGGGAGACCATATGGCCAGGAGCCTGCCTGCTACACTGGGACGTGATGGGCCTTCAGGTACCCCCAGGCTTAGATCTGGTCTTCCTCTCAAGGGTCTGAATTGGATCCTAAGAAGCCCTCTGGGGATGAAAGTCCAGTCCATGGATGGTAGAGAATAGTTACTTCAAAACCTGGACATGTTTCAAGAATCTATGTTAATTGAGCTGACTTGTCATCCTGTCCCATGACTCATGATTACAGCCGTTTTCTGCTCCAGGATAAGAGGTGAAGACTATTCTATAAGAGGCCAAGCGGAGACAACGCTCACTCTTCCCTGGCGTAGCCTGGGGATCTTTAGGGTTCAGCAAGTTTTCCTTCTCCACAACTGCATAACCCTAGCAGATGCGTACCCTTTCCCAGACGAAGGATCAAGTTTCAGGATTCTACACCTGGCATACAGTAGGCGCTCAATAATTTTAAAGTAAACAAATAATCTCAGGTTTTTGAAGTTAAACATGGAGGTGAAATTTCATCCTGAAGCTTCCCTTCTGGTCCATCTCCTGTCTTCCCCACATCTTAACAGATCCTGGCTTTCTGTCTGTCTCCAGTGTCTACACCAGAAATTACTTGTCTCCCATCTTGGGGGTCGAGGTGGAAAATGGTACCCTAGATCATACAAAGGCCACCTGAGGTCTCATACTGTCTCCTTAATAAAGCATAACGATTCAAACTAACTAAATTTAAACTTCAGAACAGCAGGATATGGCCAACTATGTAGAAGCAAAATGAAGAAGGCAAAGCAGACCTGGAAAGAAAATTTCAGAATGAAGTGGAAGCTAGAAAACATGGGAGATTCAGAAAACAAGAAAGACGTAGAGAGCGTGCGCTGTGATCACTGTGTGCTGAAGCAGAATGGGATTCACTAGGCCAGTGATTTTTAAAATTTTTAAAATTTACTTATTTATTTTTCTGCTTAATTTTTTTCCAGTTTTATTGACATATAACACTGTATTAGTTTTAGGGCTACAACATGATGATCTGATACATGTGTATATTGAGAAATGATCACACGATAAATTTAGTTAACCCCCATCACCACCAGTGATTTCTTTTTTTCTGACTGCTTTTTTTTTATGGGAGTGTAGTTGATTTACAATATCATTTAAGTTTCAGATGTACAGCATAGTGATTCAATATCTTTATAAATTATACTCCATTAAAAGTTATTGCAAGATAAGGTCTGTAATTCCCTGTGCTATATAATATATCCTTGTTGCTTATCTATTTTATACACAGTAGTTTGTATCTCTTAGTCCCCTACCCGTAACTTGCCCCACCCCTACTCTCTACCCTCTGGTAACCAGTAGTTGGTTTTCTTTTTTTTTTGTTAAACCTTGACTGCACTTTATTTATTTTCTTCTTATTTTTTAAATTGAAGTATTGTTAATTTACAGTGTGCTATTTCAGGTGTACAGCAATTTTTTTTGTAAGGGCTACTTTTCAATCTGTGCTTGAGTCCTCTCTCGTAAATGTATACCTTCTGAAAACTGTTGTGGAGATTATAGGAAATGATAGGTGAAAATATTTTGGATTGGAGAATGACATATGGTAAACCCGCATAAATGTTAGCTGTTTTTTTTTTTTTCTCTTATGGTCAAATGAAGATTATAATGATGTATCTTCACAAATTAATTTTTAATACCAAATTTAATTTTTAGATTTAACAAAATCACAATAGAGATCCCAGTGGCATTTGGGGTAGAGATAAATTAATAAAATTATTGAATTAACCTAAATGAGTTTTTTAAAAAATAAGAAACATTTCAAAAAAGAAAAATGATTCAAAGGACTTCTTTACTTGTTATAAAGCAAGACTTTATGGCCGTTGTAAAGGAAGAATGACAGAAAAATCAGCAAATTGCATACGTGGTCTTAGCTTCTTTCACAATAAGGAAGCATCACACACCAAATGACGTTTAAAAATAACTATTCGGAAATATCTTAGTGGCCTTTTTGGCCACTATATACCAAGCACTACATGAAGTGTCATTTCCCCCTTCAGCCCTGTCAGATAGAAATGCAGCCTCTCGCTTTGCAGGGGAGGAGATAGCTTCCCTTCCTGGATAGCTCTCCCTCTAGTGCGAGGGCCTACCTCCCCAGCGACTGTTCCTCTGGTAGCTGAAATCATTTTAGTTAATCCTCAACTGGCACTGTGAACCATAATAAATATGAAATGGATTGGAGAATTAAATGTAAAACTTGTAATTAAAAAAATGCTTGAATAAAATACAGGTGACTATTTATCTTGGGTATGTAAAGGGCTTTAAAAAAAAAAAAAATCACTCCCTGTCCCCACCGGTTATATTGATATATAACCTGTGTAAGTTTAAGGTGTATAACATGATGATTTCTTAACCGTATATGTTGTGAAATGATTAACACACTAAGGTATGTTAATCCCCTCACATAATTACCATTTTTATAAAGGATTTTAAGTATAAAAGGAAGGGAAAGGAAAATTGATGGGCTATGCTAAGTTAAAAAAAATTAACTTATATATGTGAAAATGTCATAAAAAATTAAAAGGCCATAGACAAACTGGGAGAAATATTTGCAGCAAATATAACAGACACAGGACCACTATCCTAAATGTATAAGGAGTATTTGAGAAAAACCCTCAGTGTGCCAATAGAAAAGTGGGCAAGGGATATTAACAATTAAGGATTGTTAAGAATTAGAATTAATACAATGGGCGATAAATATATGAAAAATGTTCAGCCTCACTAATGGTCACATAAGTACAAATTAAAACAATTTTTTCAACTCTCCAGTTATTAAAGATTTTAAAACTTCATAATGCAGGTGAGATAGCCATGTGTTCTGATAACCAGCAGGCAAAAATGCAACAGGAATGGACTCTCTAAATGCAATTTGGCAATACTTGTCATCAGATTTTTTAAAATGTTGTTAATTTTTAAGCAAGTAATTTCACTTGGAGAAATCTGCTCCAAGGAATGAGTTAAATTTTGAGGCAAAGATTTTCTTATACAGTGAAAAATAAACCAGATATGACTTCAATGTACACAGGGAAAAGGCTACATATTTTTTACAGATCCACAGGTAGAATATTTATATTTCCACTAAAAATATTCTCAAATAATTTTGGAAAATGATCATAAGGTCAAGTTAAGTGAATATAGCAGGACAAAGTTATGTGACAATAAGATTCCAATTATGAAACACATAATCATAGAGAAGACATAGAAGATTGGATGACTGATTTTTTTATACTTTATTTTCTGAAAGTCTACAAAAAACATATCTTACCTTCATAATCTAAAACGGCATTAATTTTTTGTGTGCACTTTTTCTACTTCTAATAGCTCTACTTTACAGTATGAAAGATGTGTAGAGATAAAAAGTAAAGGTGAATAAGATTAAAATATTGGGATCAAGGAATTTCTAGAGATCATTAGTATAAAGACAGAAGTACATTTAATCATGAAGTGTTTGAGGGAAGAGAGAAGAGCTAGGAAGGGAACAAAAAAAGGTAAAGAGGCAGACTAAGATACTAAATACTTCGACATGAATAATATTCCTGGGTTACACGCCTAAATTCACTGAGCCCCTAAGCTTCAGAAGCCATCTGGATTAAAAAGTGACTAGATCAGTGGCATGGACATATATACACTACCAAACGTAGGGTGGATAGCTAGTGGGAAGCAGCCGCGTGGCACAGGGAGATCAGCTCGGTGCTTTGTGACCACCTAGTGGGGTGGGATAGGGAGGGTGGGAGGGAGACGCAAGAGGGAGGAGATATGGGGATATATGTATACGTATAGCTGATTCACTTTGTTATAAAGCAGAAACTAACACACCATTGTAAAGCAATTATACTCCAATAAAGATGTTAAAAAAAAAAAAAGTGACTAGATCACCACTGTGCTCTCTTGTTATTTAAATCCTCACATCTTAAAACTGGAAGCTGAACTCTGAGTAGATTTTTCCAGAGGAGCAGAATGGAAAGGTGAAGCAGCCATTACCAAAGCAATATTACCCTGAGGCCAAGAGGGAGCAAGTCCAGGGCTTCCCGGGCCGGAGGTCCCCACCTGTGTCAACATTAATTCCTCATCGCTGGTCTGATAATCAGAAGACTGCTCTGTCCTGAAACCACTGACCTGAAAATTGTGGTCCCTGTGGAGCCTGTCGTTCAGGTGCTATTCTGATGGCTTATGCTCTGCCTATGCCACTCTTGACAATCTGCCTTCAGCTGGAGACGGAGCATTGTGGCCACTCCAGAGAGGGAGGCTGCTACTCTGCTAGAGCAGTTGCTTTGACGTTGGAATGTGGGCTCGTTGTTGCCCAATCTCTTGTCATTTTTTAAAAAGATAGAGTTAGAAATCTAGATTTTTAAAATGAGAAATCTCTCTATTCTTAAAATTGGCAATTGATTTGAAGTACTTAAGACCTGTGCTGGGCATCTCCTTGTGGACCAAGCAGAACATGCCTGCTGGTCTCATCCAGCCCCAGGGCTGCAATTTGAGACTTCTGTTCTACAGCATCAGGTGGGACTAAATGGCCTCTATCCTAAAAATAATGTGCCAGGCTCTGAGAGGGGGCAGAGGTGTAAAGATGAATGAAACAGTTCTCTGCCTTCAGGAAGTTTTACGTCTGGTGTAGGAGACAGACTATTAGGAAGGGAAGTCAAAATACAACAGCGTGGTGCTGATACAGAGAAGACAGCCAAGCACTGCCCGACGCAGAGGTGCTTCTGTCCGAGAGGAATCAAGGGAGGCTCAGGGGAGGAGGTGGCACTAGATCTGGGTGTGTCCTGTGGTTCCCAAACAGAAGGGACCACAGAAGGAGAGTCTGGTTTACTCCTGGAGGGAAAGCGTTCATCTGACTGAACCATAAAGTGAAGACTTTTCTGATCAATGACAGATTTCTTGGAAGAGGAGAACAGTTCCTTCCTGTATAAGTGAAAGCAGAAAGCAAGGAAATGGTGGACAAAAGAAAGAGACAATGTGTTTAGGGGACAGGAAATAATAATAAAAGAGCATGAAAAGAAAGTGAAAGGATGAGAAGCTACAGGAGACAGAATGGCGGCCCGAGAGGAATTTCAGTAATAGGAGAAGTGAGTTCATACTGACTTCCAGCAATGCCTGAAAACTCTGGGATCATTTGGACATTTGATTCCTTGTGGAGGGAGGGTGGGCAATGTGGTAAATGAAGGGTGACTCAGGCTCAGCTATTTACTTCTTCGAGCATGGAGGAACTGGTGATCGAAATATTAATACCGATAGAGCTTTCTCCTAGGACGTTGCCTGTAATTGGTGGGGCACTGCAAACGCTGAGTGCTTGATAAGTTGGTCATAATGTTATCCTATTTCCCATGTCAAGCTATTTTGGGGGCAAACTTTTCACTTAATGTCCTAATTAAGTAATCCCAGTCAGATATTTGTGGCATTAATCCTTTGGTTGCTCTAGCAGCGCCCCACAAGGCCTATTTTCCTTGACTGGATCACCCTGCGTGCTGCACACTCAGTGCAGGGAAAAGAAGACGTAGATGAATACACGTAGTTACTCTATTCTTACATACAATTAGCTCATAATTATCCTTCAAAGCAAATACGATTACCTTTTTCATTCCACACCTAATTCTTAGGTTGAATATTGCCAAGTTGGGACTGGAGTTCCATTTCAAGGCTTCCCTTGATGCTAATTTTAACCTGAATTTATCGGGATAAAAACATCTGTGAGGCAAGAAAGGGGCATGCAGCATGCTTTTTCCTGAATACCAACTCCGCCAGCAGAGAAAAAATGCTATTACCCAGGGATGTTATACTAGTTAGGATGGGCTAAGTTATGTTGCAGTAACAAATAATCCTAAAACCTCAGCGGCTTAATATAACAAAAGTTTATTTCTTACATTTCATGTGACAAAGGTTCCATTCACTCACATTTCCCTGATCACAGCAGCAAGAGGAAGGGGATATGGTGAATTCTGCACTATCTCTTAAAGCTTCTGTCCAGAGATCACCCAATCTCTTCTATTTCATTGGCCAAAGCAAATCATGCTGACCTAACTTCAAAAGGAAGGAGAGAAGAAATGGAATATTTATGAACAGATCTAATGGCTATCATAGGCATAACCCCTGGCGAGAGAAGTTTCCTCTTTAAGTTACTGCAAAGCATAAGCTAATAGCTACTAGAAGATGAGATGGGTCATTTGAACCATGCCCCAAGTCATCACTCAAGAGACAGGACTTTGGGTTACAAAAATGAAAAGATTACCCTTTTTTCTCAAGAAGTTTGCAAACCAGTGGCAGGAAGAGAGAGAATGATGTGCATAAATAATCAGAGTATTTTGTAGTAATTGCTGGGATGGAGGGAAGTACAATGGGATCATGGGAAAGGGGAAGGATTTAAGAGATGTCAAGAGGGTACAAATGAGAGCAGTTGCTGTTCAATGAATTATTGAGCATGAAAGAGAGACAAATCTTGGATGATTCCAGGTTTCTGGTTTAGTTAACTGGATATACATTAATCAAGAAAAGGATCACAAGGTTAAGAACAACCTTGGGCAACAGTAAGGAGAATGTATAAATTTTGTTTTATCCAAGTTGTTCTCAAGTACCAAAGAGATTTAAGCAGAGATGTCCAGTAATTGTTTAAACTTAGAGGTCTGGGCCAGAGAGAGCTGTTTGCATTAGTTGAGCAACTACTTATTGAGCAGCTACTCCGTGATGTACTTTGCAGGGAGCTATGGATACAAAGATCAATAAAACATAATCCCTGCCAGTGAGGAATTACATCTAGTGTGAGCAAAAGACACATGAACAGGTAATTGCCCTGCAAGATGGTCCCTGTTATTACAGATGTGTAGAGTGCTCTGGGAGACCAATAGAGAGGCATTTAATCAAGTTTAAAGGGTGATGGTGTTCGTTATCAAGGAAGTCTTCTTGGAGGTGATGCTTGAAATGAGTGTAGAGAGTCGGATAGAACCTCTTTGGGCTAGTTAAGCACAGTAGTATAGTTTCTGTAGTTATAATTTCTGGATTCAGATCCTGAGTTTATTCTTTTTTGTGTAAGTCACTTAAACCTCTCTGTTCCTTGGTTTTCCATCTCTAAAACGAAGATAATAATAGTTCTACAATACCTATATTAAAGCACTTCTGAGGATTAAATGCAATAATGGTACATATCAAGAGCAAGGTTTAGCCCCAGACATATAGCAAGTGGTCAATAAACATCATTACTATGTTTATTATTTGCAGAGATGGGATGGCAGAAGGATATTGCAGACAACAGATATAACAAAACAGATGTTTATGAAATCATAACAGCCGGGTTATTTTGATAGCTCTAAGCAGTTTACTATTGTTAGAGTTTAGAATGTGAGGCAGGGAGTAGCAAGAAAGGAACCTGGGAAGACCTTCAGAGGGGAGATAATACAGCCTTGGTAATTACTACACAGAAAGTTATGGCTATTTACGGGTTTTAAGAAAAGGAGATGATATTTCTGTGGTTAAGAACTTTTTCTAGCAGCTGTTTGGAACTGTAGGGAGAAAGAATAGAAGCTGAAACACTCAAGGGGAAGACTGTAATTTTTGTAGATGAGAAACAGATTAAGCCTGAATTAAGCAATAATCATGAGGATAGAGGAGAGAGAATGGACTCAAGAAATACTTAGGAAGTAAAACCAGCAAACGCTATGATTAGATATAGCCAGGATGAAAGAGAGGGATGATTCTCTCAGGTTTCTTCCTTGGCTACCAGGAAGATGTTAGTGCCACCAACTATGTTAGAACACAGGAGAAAAATCAGGTTTTGGCAGGGGGTGCTGTAATTGTGAGGCTTGTAAGTAAAATCACTCATTTGGAGCTTGGGAGAAGTTTAGAACTGCAGATAAATAATTTGTGTGTCAATAGCATACAGCCTCTAGGCAAAATTAGGACAGTAGGTGATCTCCAGGAAAATGTGTCAACAGGAAAGGCCAGTAGGCTGAAGACAAAACTCTGGTGAATCCTAGGAATTAGAAGATGGGAAAAGGAAGAGGAATCCATATAGGAAACCTAAAGAAATGGCAGAGATTTTTTGTTTTTTAAATAGGAAAGTCTGTTTACATGGGAACAGAGGGAGTAGCCCTTCATTTACTCAAACAACAAATATTTTAAGCATCTATTCTTCCTAGCACTATAGTTAATAGAGGCATATTCAGAAAAAAGTATCAATAAAGTGGATTGAAAATTGTCCATTACATTTAGCCATGAACAGTTTTATTGATGACCTAAATAGGAGCAATTTCTGTGAAGTGATAAAAGCAAGATCCTGAAGGCAATAGTACAAAGAGTGAATGATAGGTGAAGAGGAAGAAATAGTAAGAGTAGATAAGTTGTGCATAAGCTTACAGATGAAAATATGTAGTGAAAAGAAAAGAAAGCCAAGAACAGAAGCGAGAGATGAGTGGATGAAGATGGTGTGGAAGACAGAGAGGGATTTATCAGATTTAGACTAAAAATGTGAAAGGGGTTACATAGTGGAAGACAAAGGGAGAGGATTTTTTAAATTAAGCAATAAAAATTTATTTCAGATATTATAATTTTTAATTCTAATTTTTTTTTTTTACAATTTCTATTTCTCTTCTGAGAACTATCTTTCCGTTAATTTCAAGAGTGTTTGTACTTACCTCATGGAACACACATATAATAGCTGCTTTAAAATCTCTATCTGATAATGGGAACATCTGGATCATCCCAGTTGTCACTTATTGATTCCCTTTGAAATTAGTTATATTTTCCTAGTTCTTTGTAAGTTGAATAATTTTTTATTGTATCCTAGACATTTTTAGTATTATGTTGCTTAGAGTCTAGATACTGGGTAAATCCTCGAGAGAATGTTGATTTTTGTTTGTTTGTTATTTTTACCAGGCATGCAACCCAGTAGTTTTCAAATTGAAATTTCTGCCTCACTTTCTGGGGATGAAGGTTTCAATGTCAGTTCAATTCTCAAAACTTTGATATTCTACTTTGGGTCTGCTGTGAGCATGTGCCACTAAAGGGTAAGTGTGAGACCTGGGTGAGAGTTTAAATTAAAAGTCAGTTCTCACAACCCTCAGAATGGGAGAAAATATTTGCAAATGAATCAACGGACAAAGGATTAATCTCCAAACTATATAAACAGCTCATGCACCTCAATGTTAAACAAACAAACAACCCAATCAAAAAATGGGCAGAAGACCTAAATAGACATTTCTCCAAAGAAGACATACAGATGGCCAAGAAGCACATGAAAAGCTGCTCAATATCACTAATTATTAGAGAAATGCAAATCAAAACTACAGTGAGGTATCACACCAGTTAGAATGGACATCATCAGAAAATCTACAAACAACAAATGCTGGAGAGGGTGTGGAGAAAAGGGAACCCTCTTGCACTGTTGGTGGGAATGTAAATTGATACAGCCACTATGGAGAACAGTATGG
>NC_041226.1:53556083-53614723 GCF_002837175.3 Physeter macrocephalus | reverse complement strand
GTGGATGGATCTAGAGACTGTCATACAGAGTGAAGTAAGTCAGAAAGAGAAAAACAAATATCGTATATTAACGCATATATGTGGAACCTAGAAAAATGGTACAGATGAACCGGTTTGCAGGGCAGAAACTGAGACACCGACGTAGAGACCAAACATATGGACACCAAGGGGGGAAAGTGGCGAGGGTGGTGGTGGTGATGGGATGAATTGGGAGATTGGGATTGACATATACACACTAATATGTATAAAATAAATAACTAATAAGAACCTGCTGTATAAAAATAAAATAAAATAAAATTCAAAAATTGAAAAAAAAAGTCAGTTCTCAAAGGTTTTGCTGTGCTCTTTTGGGTCTACCTTAACTAAACAGCTCATGAGTAAGTCTGGAAATTATATTCATTCATTCATAGAATTAGGGAACCCCCTCCTCCAAATCTCTCATCTCCAGGATTTCTCTCATATTCTCTTGTTGGAAGGAATTCCTTTCCCTCGTCTTCTGGCCAAAAAAAATGGAGTTTATCTTAGAGTTTCAGCTACTCACGCTGCCACTGCATAATTCCCATGACTGTGGCCACCCCAGGCAAACTGAGGAGAAAGAAAAAGAGAAAAAAAATGAGACTCCCCTCAGTACTTTCCTGATTGCAGGGGCTCCTTTATCCAATTCCTCAAGCCAATGGACATGGTCCATTAGTTTAAGCTTACAGTGCCACCCACCCCATAGGTTCCACTGGGAGCCCACCCTTGTCAAGTGATGAGAGAGAAAAAAAAGAAGTGGCAATTTCTCCCCATTTTCTTCAGCTCACAGAGGTTTATATCCCAGTCTCCTGGCTGGAAAGACAGAATTTATCGAAGAGTGTTAAATGTCCATGGCACTGCCATGTCGGGATCAGTGGAGGACTATCCTTGCCTCAAGTCCATGGGAAAAAAAGAGGGGAAAGAAAAGGAAACTCACATTTCGCCATATGGGCCATTTTTCTGTATTTGAAAATAAATAACTAATAAGAACCTGCTGTATAAAAATAAAATAAAATAAAATTCAAAAATTGAAAAAAAAAGTCAGTTCTCAAAGGTTTTGCTGTGCTCTTTTGGGTCTACCTTAACTAAACAGCTCATGAGTAAGTCTGGAAATTATATTCATTCATTCATAGAATTAGGGAACCCCCTCCTCCAAATCTCTCATCTCCAGGATTTCTCTCATATTCTCTTGTTGGAAGGAATTCCTTTCCCTCGTCTTCTGGCCAAAAAAAATGGAGTTTATCTTAGAGTTTCAGCTACTCACGCTGCCACTGCATAATTCCCATGACTGTGGCCACCCCAGGCAAACTGAGGAGAAAGAAAAAGAGAAAAAAAATGAGACTCCCCTCAGTACTTTCCTGATTGCAGGGGCTCCTTTATCCAATTCCTCAAGCCAATGGACATGGTCCATTAGTTTAAGCTTACAGTGCCACCCACCCCATAGGTTCCACTGGGAGCCCACCCTTGTCAAGTGATGAGAGAGAAAAAAAAGAAGTGGCAATTTCTCCCCATTTTCTTCAGCTCACAGAGGTTTATATCCCAGTCTCCTGGCTGGAAAGACAGAATTTATCGAAGAGTGTTAAATGTCCATGGCACTGCCATGTCGGGATCAGTGGAGGACTATCCTTGCCTCAAGTCCATGGGAAAAAAAGAGGGGAAAGAAAAGGAAACTCACATTTCGCCATATGGGCCATTTTTCTGTATTTGACTCCCCTCACCAATCTACCTGCTTTTGTTTTTCTCAGAGTCCTCAGACAGCTGCTTTCTATATTTTGAACGGAGCCTTTAGCCATAGTCAGTTGGAGAGAGAGCTATAGAGGGCTTACTGCATCTCAGCTACACCAGAAGTTCCAAGAAGGAGTAAATTAAATACCAAGAGAAATGGAGTAAAATTAAAAGCCTAAACATTGTTTATTTTATCTAGCTCTTAGGAAATTATTGCAAGCTTACACCAATTCAGTGGAGCGGAGGCCAGAAATAGGACTGCAGTGCAATGAGGAATGAACGGGGGTGGAGAAGTGGGCATGGACATGGGCTATCAAGATTGGCTGTGAAGGAAGATGAGAACAAGAGCAATAGGAGGGGTGGATAAAGACTGAGGGGCATCATTAAAGAAGGAAAGATAGAGTATACGTCCAAAGAAAAAGTCAGTTGATAGATTTGGTGGTAGTAAAATGAGGTAGTTCTTTTTGATTTCCTATTTCCTCCTGAGATGTAATATGTGAAGTTATCAGCTGAGACTCGGAAGACAGAGGAGTTGTTGAAGAAGTTGTTGAAGGAGACAAAGGATCATCTTTGAAAGAAGCTTAACTTTCCAGTGAAATTGTAGGGCTGAGAGGCAGTGAAGAGGGCCCGCTGTCTTTTGTAGTGCTAACCTGAAAATCAAATTCATCCATTCTACCAACTCCACAATTTCTTGCCTTCTTGTTCTGTGGTGGCTTTCACCTCCAATCTACACCTGCAATCCACTGCTCGGCCACACTCTATATCCTGTGGTTCCCCGTGTGTGAGTCCTATCAGAGAGAATGAGGCAGGCTTCTTGGAGACAAGGTGAGGATGAGAGGTAGCAAGGATCAGATCAAGCCAGAGAGGTGTTACCTTCAAGGTTATTCAGAAAACAGTAACATCATGGAGGAGACAAGAAAGCAGTAGGTAATGAGATTGAGGTTTCCAGACTAGAAGGAAATTAATCAGCCATTAAACTAAAGGTGCTTAAAAGATGGCATAAATGGATGAAAAGTTAAAAGACTTTAATAAATCAGGTCAGGATTTCAAAGTGAGGAGAGAAGCAGGATGAGTCAGGAGATACAAAATCTAAACCAATGGAACATGATGACCATAATTAACACTGATGAAAAAAGAAACACTAAAAAACTGATGGGGATCCAGTCGGTCTTTCTTTAGTGAGGACAAACACAAACAACAGAGAGGACCAGCGACTCAGAATCGCTGTGCCTCTAAGACCAAACAGTAACATTCTACTCTCTGGCTGTAATTCTTCACTGTTACCATTTTTGCTGTTCATCTTCATCAATTATTTTAATCCCACAGTTTAATCCCACACTGTTCTCAACTCATCAGCCCATTCCTGCAGCTCTCGTTTTGTTCTCATGCGGAAACACTGGTCTTTCATTTCAGCCTCTCTTCCTTGGTACCCGTGGATCTCTGACCCCATTTCCTTCTCTCCATCTGTCTTGACAGCCAACCTCCTCCACCCTTAGATCAAGCCAGTCCTTCGACCTCTCCCCTCCGACTCAAGCTGATGAGCATGGCTGAAATGCCCTCACAATATAGCCCCAATTGGACCATTCTCATGTCTTCCACCCTCATACTTATTTCACAGCATCACCTTCTCTGCCCAGGGTCACTGGGCAGAGATGAGATGGCTCCTGATGAGCCCCCCCTCCTTATACTATTGACCATCACTAACAGCTCATATAGTCAATCCTCCACACAACAGAGTGAACCCTATGAAACGAACTAGTTCACGTGACTTTCCTGCTATAACCCTTCCAAAGCTTGCCGTTTCCATTAGGACTCTGACCTACTTAATTTTACCCCATTATCTGACCCTGCCCAGCCCTTCCACAGCCAATTCCCTCCTTTCCTCCACCTCATCCACACTGGCCTTCCTGCCATTTCCTACAAATGCCAGGCTCGTTCCTACCTCAGGGCTACTGCACTTGCTGCCCACCTCTGCTCAAGTCTCCGCACACCATTTCCATCTAAGACAGCTCAAGCTCAAAGGCTGCCTCTTTGACCCTCTGTGTAAAATGCCCCCCCCTTCAGAATCACCCTTGCCTTTACCCTGTTGTGCTTTTTCATAGTACTTATCCCACTAGACCAACCCACACTAGACCAGAGCCCCTCAAAGGCAAGACCTGAACACTATATTGTTCGGCTACTAGATTTATAACACATAAAACAGTGCCTACCATACAATAGATACTCAGTAAATACTTGTCAGGTTTGCTGAATGATCAGCATGGAAGTTAGAATCCTATAGGATAGTGGTAAGAGTCAGGGAGGGAATGGGGCCAGTATCACATGATGAGCTGAATAGATGATGCCTTCACCATTTGGGGAGAAAGACTGAACTATGATGCGGTAAGAGTTGTTGCTGCATTAAAATCTTTTGTAAGAAATCTGTTTTAAAATATGCTGTATATTTGATTGTAGAGTTGAAGGGCAGGGTGACCCACTAACAGGGTTTTCAGGTATCATTTGTGTCATCCTCTGTTTTGCAAGGAGAATGTAGCACTATTAAAAGATAAATGTAAGTAGCTTAAGCAGAAGTAATTAGGTACAGTTTTCACTTTGCGTGGTCCACATCTGGAATGGTTCCTGGGCATGTGAAATTAGTGACCGGAGAAAAATGTAAATATACAGCTAATGTAACAAACTTCACAAAAATATTTCGCTTTACGCAGCATTCATCATTTTAACTGACTCCACATATCCCGACAGGAAATTTCCAAAATTTCTCATGCCTTTTCTGTGTTTTAGAGGAAAAATTTAACTGATATAAGAAGGCAGACCTTGGAAAGTGGAATGTAACTAGAAAATGAAGAAGAATCAGCTAAGACAAGTGGCCTTAGTATCTACATTTATAAAATGTCCAGATTTAATGAGATGATCTCAAAGGACCCTTCAAGCTCTTTAGTTCTACAAGTGTGTGAAAGTTTTCCGAGGGGGTGAGGGGCTCTACCACTACTTTCCCGTTGCCATTAGGCAGATGTTTATTAGATCGGCTTGATGAGGACACCAAAGTGACCGTCATTAATGTCATTAATAAAAGGATTACTGACTGTGTCAGGTCTGGAGTCCACAGATAAACTCTACACAGCCCCGAGTGTACACCTGGGCTTCTCTGAATGTGGTCCTCAGACCAGCAGCATCAGGGCAAATTCTCGGGCCCCACTGCAGACCAACTGAATCAGCAACTCTAAGGATGCAGCCCACGAGGCGCTTTTAACAAGTCCTCCAGATGTACGCCCATTTGGATGTACACTGATATTTGAGAGTATTGATGTCAGTGAACCTTAACAAAGTACTAAAAGAATACAGAGAAGAAAGGATTGTCTGGGACATTTGGACCTTTTCTCATGAACAGGAGTTCAGACAGAGTTGGGCAGATCTTCCCAGGCAGGGAAACAGGTCGGGGAGGTGGGGAAGACCAGACGGAGCCCAAGACTCACATGGCTGGGTGGGCTGGGGTAGCATGCTACACTCTTAGGCATCCTGCCTCCTCTCGGCTCCATGGTGCCAACACATGATGCTGGTGAGTGATGGGGCAGACAGAAGAGGGAAAAATAGGGCCTGTAAATTGGCAGCCTTTGGGGCAAATTGTGCCTGCGGATGGACTGTATTTGGCTGGCGCAGTATTACATAAATAAGCTTGAGCCAACATTTAGTGATGAGTGAATTTGGACTTAAAAAGAAATCTTTACTTTTGGCTTTCTTAAAGAAAGGGGCACTTGAGTCGCATTGCACTCACATTTCTACACAGCTGCAATCTGCTGATGCTAGTAGCTGCTGCTACTTTTTGTCCGGTCACGTCTTCCCCATTTCTTCACAGTCCCCGCCCCCCACTCCCTTTTACATCCCCTGTAATCATTACCCTGGGACTCTTCTTCGTAAAGAGATTGTTTTCATGTTTCAATAAAAGATGAGACCATGCAAGAAAGACCAGGAATGCTGCCTCTTTCAAAACAAGTTGAGAAGAGCATATGTTGGCGGGGGGAGGATGAGAGTATTTGTATCTATTTGGTAATAATTGTAAATAAACTTATAAACAAGATTTAAGGGGGAGGGATAAATTAGGAGTTTGGGATTAACAGAGACACACTACTATGTATAAAACAGATAAACAACAAGGACCTACTGTATAGCACAGGGAACTGTATTCAATATCTTGTAGTAACCTATAATGGAAAAGAATCTGAAAAAGAATATATATATATGTATATGTATAATGGCATCACTTTGCTGTACACCTGAAACTAACACAACATTGTAAATTCTGAAAAAGAATATATATATATATGTATATGTATAATGGCATCACTTTGCTGTACACCTGAAACTAACACAACATTGTAAATCAACTATACTTCAATTAAAAAATAAAATTTAATAGGAGTAAAAATGAAAAAGTGATAAACTGTCTTGGTGAGACTTCACAAATGAGACCTGTTTCTTCACATAGAGAGAAGGGTTTTAAAGAATGAATAGGAGTTTTCCAGGTGAAAATTAACCCCTTTGACAATCATCTTTCAATCAAATGTGGGGTCTGAGGCAATTTATTATTTTGGAAGTATGTGCCTTTTTTTGTAATTAAAATAAATTGATAATCTCTCATCACAGGACCACATATCATATGGGGCCGTGCTGTTCAAGGCTATGTTTTAATTACTTTGGCCTGAGGCCCTCCTTGAGCCCAGGGGTACCTGGAAGTCCTTTTTAATAAGGAGTTAATGCTCAAGGCTCAGTGCAAAGCCATAGCCACGCTCATCTGAAAATGAGGAGTGGAGATACATTCCATAAATCAAAAGCCTGAGGAAAAATAGTTAACCCAATATGTTCTGAGCTTCTCCATGCTTCCTTGAGGGGGTTCATTATGAGTGAATACTGTGCTAGGTCACTGAAATATTTAAAGGCAGGAAGGAAAAAGCATCAGAATCCAACCTTGCATGCATATATCTGTGTGTTTTTCAAACCAACATTCCTGACAAAGGCTAAGACAAGGTAGCCTTCCTTCAGCATCCTTCCTGGCCGCCTACACAGAAGCAGAGCCAGCAGATACTCGCGCCATTAGCTAATGGAGAGACCCTTCCAGTTCCAGCAGTGGCTTGCTGTCCTGGGGTGCGGGAGGCAGTTCAGATCCAGGTGGGGACAGTTCCTCACGGGGGTGCCCAGGGACGGGTCCTGATAGCCTGTGCCAAGCACAGCACAGGTGAGTTTGCGTACACCTGCTGGAGAGGCCCCCGTGCCAGGGATGCACTCCCAGAAGCACTCAGCCTGGTATGTTTGTGTGTTTGTCGTCGAGTGCTTTGCAGCCAGACAGGGGGAGTGTAACAGTGTCCCTTCATAGCTGGAGGCCTGGAAGGAGGATGTAAGTGTGATTACTGCTGACAGCTAATGGAGCATCACCGTTAGAGCCAGGAGTGGAGATGCTGCTTTTGGATGTCAGCTACTTTGGTTCCCATCCCAGAAAATTTCTCATAGGGAACTGATTGATCTTTCAAACAAAATGACTAAATCAGCCAAGTTGTTTTTACCTCTTTCATTTTAGTTCCTCAGCCTGAAACCACAAAGACACATGTCAGTTTGGAGGTGAAATGTTTGCTGGGCAACAGAAAAATGTAGAGTGAAAGCCCACAGGTCTTTGCCATCACCCTGTCTTCTGCAGAGAGTGGCAACTGGCTGGGGGAGAAGTAGGAAACAATGAAAGCTGTCACCTGCAATTTGCATGCATCTGAATACATATTGGCGTTGGAGATTCCCACAGACTCAGCTCAGAGTGGTTCCCCGAGATAAGCCCTGTAACTCGTGATGGCATCTACAGTTTTATAATGTCAGTGGAGATCACTAGGAATAGATTGAGAAGAATCTAAGAATAAAAGAAAAAGTTTAAATAAGAAATGATGGGGTTCCACTCAAATGCAAACCCCTACCTTCTTATGCTTTCCGTTCTGGGCCAAGCTGGTTCCTGCTTCCCTCAGGCTCCTGTGGACTGGAAATCCTTACACAGCTCCACACTTATGCCTCTATTTAGCCATTCAGTCCAGCCTCAGCTCAAGAAACCTTTCCCTGGGTAGCTGCAATTTACTGCAATTATTGTATAATAATGATCTAGATAGTATGCAACTGACTGCTTAGTTGTGATCTCCCTATTTTAAAAGTAAACTTAACCAATATTTATTGAGCATTTATGTGCCAAGCAATATTCTGAGTTCAAGGAATACAAAGATAAAGGGAGAAAGTACTAAACAAATACACAAATACAGGAATTGATCATTTTCAATAGTGGTAGGGGCTGTGCTAAAATACTCAGTCATGTAGAGGTAAAACAGAGAGCAAGTGGGCTTCAGAGAAAGCTGAGAAGTACTGCCCATCAGGTAGGAATATGTCTACAAAGTTTCAAGAAGGAAGGAATGTTCAATTTTATCAACTGCATGCTGCCCGTTAGCTTCGGCAAGAGGAAGTCACAGGGGATCTTAATCAGAATATCCCGATGGATATATTGGAATATTCCAGAATATTCTGGAACCAAGACCCTCCTGAGGGGGGATGCAGAAATAGAAAGATACGCATCCTGTTTCATACATCTTTGTACCATTTTCATACCTCTAGTGTCTAACACATAGTAGGTACTTAATTCTTGTTGACTGAATTTATGAATTTTCTGGTCCTCTACCCCGGTCCATGTGGATTTGGATTTCATTTTTGGATCCCACCATATCCTATATAAACATCTTTCATAGCAGTGACATTTTGCAGCATGAGTTTATTTCCATGGATACCCCTGGCCCCTTCCAGACCATACGTTCCTTGAGGGAAGGGGTTCTGTCATATTCATTTTTGTGTGCTGAGAACCCAACATTGTTTCTGAAATATAATATTCATTCAGTTAATAAATATTGAATGAACGAGTATTTATCAGAAAACAGTAATATGTGCCTAATTTCTTTTTCTAAGAATAGCTAAAATCTTCAGGCCAAACTGCAGAAGAGCCTAAGCAGAAGGTATCCAGAAAGGAGATTTTAAACAGAATTAGACCTTGATCATATGTCTCTCAACAAATGAGAGACATAAAGGAGCAAAGTTTAGAGGTCTTACTTCTAGGAATCAAATTCATCAACTAACATTTATCATAAGAACAGTAGCTAACATTTAATGAAGGCTTGTTGTTTGGTAGACACTGTGCTAAACAATATACTTATATACATGAACTTGTTTAATTTTCAGAACAATCTTATTAGGTAAGGGACATTATTATTCCCATTCTACAGATGAGAAAAACCAAGGCTTGGAGAAAATTTAAACGTGCCAGAGGTCATGCAGATTTAAATCCATATGTGACTTGAGAACCTGATCTTTTGCCACTGTGCCCTTCTGCCTTCAGGTGCCACTTTGAGATACGATTTTTAATGATGTAGGCCTGTGAAATCTTCACTCAAGTCCTTATTCAAACTGTAACCAACTTTGGTTTTATTATCTAAAAATCACAATTCCAACAACAGTGAAAGAGCTATCAGTTACGGTGAACTTATTGAACCCAGCATGCTGTGCTGGGCAGTTACATCTGTTATCTGTAATCCTTGGAGGATAGATAGCATATCCCCACCTCAGAGGAGAAAAATGAGGCATGGGAAATTAGGCCCATTACCCAATGTCACAGAGGTAATTAGTCGTAAGGAGGGGATTTTCATCTAGGTCTTTCAGACCCCCAAATCCGAGGTGTTTGCACCTGTCACTTTATCTTCCCTTACATTTAAATATAGCAGTACCACAAGTACCAAAACCTAACAAAAATGAAACAAAACTCAGCAACACCTTCTTGCATAAAAAATAGCACCAAATGGGAATGTAAATTGGTGCAGCCACTATGGAAAACAGTATGGAGGTTCCTTAAAAAACTAAAACTAGAGCTAACATATGATCCAGCAATCCCACTCCTGGGCATATATCCAGAGAAAACTCTAATTCCAAAAGATACATGCACCCCAATGTTCATAGCAGCACTATTTACAATAGCCAAGAAATGGAAATAACCTATATGTTCATCAACAGATGAATGGATAAAGGAGATGTGGTACGTATATACAATGGAATACTACTCAGCCATAAAAAAGAATGAACTCTTACCATTTGCAGAAACATGAATGGGCCTAGAGATTATTATACTTAGTGAAGTAAGTCAGACAGAGAAAAATCTCATATGATATCACTTATATGTGGAATCTAAAAAATAATACCAATAATCTGTATACAAAATGGAAACAGACTCACAGACATAGAAAACAAACTTGTGGTTACCAGAGGGAAAAGAGGGGGGAGAGACAAATTAAGAGTATGGGATTAACAGATACACTCTACCATACATAAAATAGATAAACAACAAGGATTTACTGTATAGCACTATATTCAATATCTTATAATAACCTATAATGGAAAAGAATCTGAAAAAATATATATTTTATATATATATATTGATCTCTCTCTATATATATAACTAAAAAGAATAGCAGCAAATAGAACTAAGGGCCTTCCCATTAAAGAGGTAGAGAGACTAGTTTTTATAATAACCTATAATGGAAAAGAATCTGAAAAAATATATATTTTATATATAATATATTGATCTCTCTCTATATATATAACTAAAAAGAATAGCAGCAAATAGAACTAAGGGCCTTCCCATTAAAGAGGTAGAGAGACTAGTTTTAAGCAATTAGTTCTGCAGAGGTACTCAGGGTACTTGAGAAGTCATAAAATCCAGAAACAATCAAGGAAAGTCATTTTATGTACATAAGGTGCAATGTCTCTCTCCCTTCCTCCCTCCCACTCTCTCTCTCTGACAGCCAGCTCGGTTTGTTTATTTATTATCTGTGTCCTGGACACCTTCCACGAGCCGCCCAGCACTGAGTCAGCAGAGCTGGACCTTCACTTGGGCCCAGTTCCCGGCAGCTGCTGCAGCTCTGTGCTGCCTGCAGCGCGGTGCCAGCTGTCTCTGCCTACATCACACCACAGTAATGTGAACAACTGGAGGCAATAATGTGTCTCCCAATTTGCCTAACAATACCAACATGGACAATAACTCAGAAGACTGAAGATTTGTGCTGTAATTTAATAAACCCCATGCACATTTCTACAATTGAGTATCACATCTGTGCGATGGATCCTAGAAGTGTAATATTCTTTTATAAGGGACCATTAACCAATCTTAAGTTTATAGGTTTCCTTAAATCTTTTTCATCAGCTGTTAAACTACAGTAAAGAGAAAATTGCCTCTTATGAGACAAGGGATAGTAAAATACAAAGACTGTGATTAAATGTCAATCAATTAAGGATTATAATATAATAAAATGCTGACTGATGATTAAAATGAGCACATTCTCGGAGAATTGTTTAAGCAATGTTAAGAATTATTTTTAAAAGTCAGTAGAATAAATTCAATTAGATCACATTATATATGAGTCCTTGCTCCATAAGGGAAAAAAAGATCCATAAAGATCATTCCTCAGGTACAAAGATCCCCAAACTGGCATTGAACTTTTATCCTAAAAAGTATTTTTTTAGCTTCTCACTTTACTATTCCCTAGTCTCCAGAATTTTAAATTCTTTTCTGAACAGAATAAGTAATGGCATTTTTGTTTCAGCTAGTTTTCCACCAGTGTGTGCAGCTGGGCAACAGTTTATGGAAATGGGTTGTGCAGTAAAACCCACCAAACAAACAAACAAGATTGCAGTTGAAGTAGCAAAACACTGACTGGAACATAGGGCCCCAGAAAGGAGCTGTGGGACTGTTTATAAAACTTCACAATTCAAACCTTCCGGAAATGATCCCTTACAGAATTCCTTCCTCTGAGGGTCAAAGCACTCTTCCATCTGGAAGGAGATCGCCTACTACACAAGGGTTACAAGTAATCCAAAATGATCCACTTTATTTCTGCCTTCCATCTGCCATACATCTTTAACCATCAGCTTTTCCACTTGGGCTGGATTTATGATGGAAGACCCAGGCTAATTACAACAGGTCTGGCAGCCTAACATGCCAAAAAAGACTAAGAGAGGTTTCTTCCTCTTTGCTGTCCCTGCCATATTTTTTGTTCTCCAAGTATATGACTGGCGAGAGGCCATGTTTTCTGTGCTGAGCTGCTCCCTCCTCAGACCTTCTCTTCCACATTGCCTTTCCAAAGCCATTTTCCGGCTACACTGCATGTACCTGGTCCTTGTGGAGCTCCGAGGGCATTCAGGCTTCTGCCAGTTTGCGGGGAGCATTTTGAAGCTTGTTGTAACAGCTGGCTTATATGAGCCTTGAAGGAAAAGCCTGGATACATGTGGCAACACATTTGAAGCGCTAAAGCAGCTGGCAAAGTAAGCAGAGACCAAAAGGCGTGGAGTAACTCACAGCTTTACTAGAAACTGTGTGGAAGGAGCCTTGCACGGCAGACGGAAGCATAATTAATGGATAAACCCCAGTGTAGCCTGGCTTCTGCCCTTATCACTCCATGGAAACTACTCTAGTGAAGGTCACCAATGACCTTCTAATTACCCAATTCGATGGCTGCTTTTTGGTCAGTGCTTTCCCAGGCGTCTCTGCTGGACTTGGCAGGAGAGTTGAGTGATGGGCGGAAAATCACACGCTCACTAAGTAACAAAGCTGGGATGTGAAACAGGTAGGTTTAACCCCAAGCTCAAGATCTTCCCATTGGACCTAGTTGCCTCTCAACATTTCACAGATCTTATAAAGAAAGGGTGAATGGGAGAAAATGATGGATTCACTATACACTCTTATTTTCTCTCCTTTGCAGAACAGATCTGACATGACAGTAATGGTATTTTAAGAAGGCGTAGACCACAAAGACAAAGACAATGGGAGAGATGGCAGGGGAGGACAAGAAATTTCAAGAGACTTTTGAGAGACAGAAAGAGGCAAATACCCAGCGCATGTAGAGATCAGAAGAAAAATTAAAAACAAACCATGATTAGTAGCTAGGAGAGATAAAAATACATACATACTACAAGAATAGAAAAGAAGCAAATTCAACTGCCTAGTAGAACAGGCCCTGAGGACACCAAATCATGAAGGAAGTCGAGGTAAGACTTCGGTGAAAAACTCAAGATTGGATGAAAGCCTATAGACAGAAGAGTTGCTGCCTTGGGTCACCACCCCCTTCCCTCCACTAGCCAACGTCTTTGGTCTGTTCTCCAGTCCCATTTCCAGAACCCCTGTAGCCAGGCATACACTGTTCTCTCCCCATTGCCCCTCGTTCCTAGATGTTTCCTGAAGAGCCTGAAATGCCACAAAGACAGTGCTTCCAGATACTGACATGTGGGAATTCCCTACATGAGGAAGTCCGGGTGCTCCCTAGTCACCATTCGGTGAGGTTAACAAGACTCACGCAGGCCAACAGAGCTTCCAGTCAGCTCTGTAGTGCTGCCTAGGGGTATGAAATGATGGCTACTAGGTAAGTTCTTCAAAATTAAAAGGCAAAAAAAGAACAAATACAAAATAATAGCAAATAAATAGGACAAGGAAATCTTAACAATGTACATCAAAATAAGGAGGAAAAGACTTCAGTTAGCGTTCTCAGAGATAAGGACATATGCACTTATGAAATAAAACTCCCAGTTAACAAGAAAGTGTTCTTGGAAACAAAAAAATCCAATAGCCCAAATAACAAATGCACTAGAAGAATTAGAAGATAAATGTAAGATCGCTTAGAGTGTATAAAAAAAGACAAAATATGCAAAATGTGAGAAAAGAGTTAAGAAAATTAGAAGGTTAGTAACAAGTTACACATAGGAGATCCAGAATAAGCAAAAGCAAAAACATGGAGAAAGAGAAATTATCAAACAAATAATAGAGGAAAATTTTCATCAAAATTGTTAGACAGTTTCTAAATTGAAAGAATCCACCAATTGTTCAACACAAAAAATGACAACAAACAAAACTAACCTAGGCTCATCACCATGGAACTTTTGAATCCTGGGGATAAAGAATATTTAATACGCGGGTTCGTGCCCCGGTCCGGGAAGATGCCACATGCCGCGGAGCGGTTGGGCCCGTGAGTTATGGCCGCTGGGCCTGTGCATCCGGAGCCTGTGCTCCGCAACGGGAGAGGCCACAGCAGTGAGAGGCCCGCGTACCGGAAAAAAGAAAAAAAAACAAAAACAAAAACAAAAATTTGATTTTTCTAACATGTATTGTCAAATTAAAAAATTTAAAATTGCAGAAATATTCAGCAATCTTTAATCTCAAATAAAATCATTAAAAAAAGAACAACAATGCATCAGACTTTTCAACAGTAACACAGGAAGACAATAGGCCAAAAAACAGTGTTTTCTGGTGGAAAACAATTCCCAAATTAGAATCTTCAAACCAATCATGTGTGAGAGTAAACTGAAGATGATTTTAGATGTAATGGGATTTTCTTAGTAAGATGCTGGACCATGTGCTCCAGCAAAGTGAGGAAATAAATCAGGATCAAACACCAAAAAGGGCATCAGACTGTTTCCAGACTAAAGCGATGGCTTTGC
This sequence comes from Physeter macrocephalus, assembly GCF_002837175.3. NCBI lineage: Eukaryota > Metazoa > Chordata > Mammalia > Artiodactyla > Physeteridae > Physeter > Physeter macrocephalus. Next base: position 53,600,443 of record NC_041226.1, on the reverse strand, counting down.
AGCAATACCAGAAAGCAACCGGAGAACACAAGGCTGTGCGAACGAGGTCTCCAAGGGAAAAAGTGGAAACAATACATTATCTATATGACTATTTTGGGAATCTATTAATAGATGTTAGAAAGAAATATTGGAGCACCTGATCAAAATAAATAAGTGCTGTATTTATAGAAAACTAAGAAAATGGAAAACAAATGATGCACTTGTTATTCAAGAAAAAGCAAAAGTTGAACTAGAAAAGAAAACATTATCCAAGTATACTCCTTGGCTCGGGAATGAACAGTATTTACATTTCATAATGCATACATTGCCTACGGATTTTAACAAAAATGTTACAAATATATGAGAAAGATAGAGAAGTCAGATAACTCCTCATCTACCATGACAGGAAATTAAGTAGATAATGTTTGACAAACAAAGAATTAGCAATATGAGGGTAAACATTAAACACCTAAAAGCGTTAACAGTGGTGGCCTCTGGAACATGGCGAGAAATATGGGAGAGGATATTTCTCATTGTAAGTCTTCCAGCGTTCTATGATTAAAAAGAAAACTATACACATATGGTATTTTTATATTACTAATAAAAAGTTAATTTTAAAAAGTTTAGAAAAATACCAGTGATCTCTAGGTGATTTTGCTATATTCTTCCCAGCTAGGCATGCTTTTCCCTTCTCTGGTTGGCAATTTCTAAGCTTTGGGAGTAAATGCATTGGTCACTAGCCGCTGGGAATTTGGCCCCTTTGATAGTTATTTTGCAATATTCAGTATTCAGGTTGTATGTATGTGCACCCCCGTGTGTATATAGAGAGGCTAGTGACCGGCCAGTTTTAAGGACCAAAGATGAAAAGGAGGTTTAGGTGCTACCAGGATTTCTAGTTTAAGGACTGAGCTTCGACCATTTTCCAATTCTGTGTTATTCAATATGAATAAGTAGGATCACTCACATGAGTAATATTTCTTTAGCCTAATTATTTCAGAATAGAGGGAAATGAGTGAGGTGTGTTGTCTTTAAACCTTTTCATTTTGAAATGCAATATACACAAAGAAAAGTGCATCAACAGTAAAGAACATCTTAATGAATTATCACAAAGTGAATTCAGAGTAATCACCACCCCAAGTCAAGAAATAGAACATTGCCAGCCATGCTAGGAGTCCTGTGAATTCACCCTGCTAATTACAACTCCTTCACTTTTTCTAAATGTGACCAATATCCTGATTTTATGGAAATTTTCTTCTTGCTTTTCTCTAAGGTTTTAGTACTGAGGTATGGATTGAATTTCCCTAAGTTCAGGCTTAATTTGGAGTTGACGCAAACTGGAGTTTCTAGTTGGCTAAATGGAGTCAGGGTGGGGTCTGGCTGGATGGGGAGGAAATAGGGACTTCCACATCTCAACAGACCTAAAGTACTGTCCATCAGGATTCTCAGCTGATGATATTCTGAGCTGGATAACTGATATTCAGAACTGTTGATATTCTGAGCTAGATAATTCTTTGTAGTGGGGAGCCATCCAATGCATTGTGGGATATTTAGCAGTAACCCTGGTCTCTACCCACTGGATGCCAGTAGCACCCCTCTTCCAGTTGCAACAACCAAAAATGTCTGAAGATATTGCCAAATGACCCCTAGGAAGTGAGCAAAATCATCCTTAGTTGAGAACCACTGCTTTAGACTAAGGACTATCATTGTCCAAAACGGCACTGTGTCCATCAACAGGTGAATGGATAAAGAAGATGTGGCACATATGTACAATGGAATATTACTCAGCCATAAAAAGAAACGAAATTGAGTTATTTGTAGTGAGGTGGATGGACCTAGAGTCTGTCATACAGAGTGAAGTAAGTCAGAAAGAGAAAAACAAATACCGTATGCTAACACATATATATGGAATCTAAGGAAAAAAAAAAAAGGTCATGAAGAACCTAGGCGCAAGACGGGAATAAAGACTCAGACCTACTAGAGCATGGACTGGAGGATATGGGGAGGGGGGAGGGTAAGCTGTGACAAAGTGAGAGAGTGGCTTGGACATATATACACTACCAAATGTAAAATAGATAGCTAGTGGGAAGCAACCGCATAGCACAGGGAGATCAGCTCGGTGCTTTGTGACCACCTAGAGGGGTGGGATAGGGAGGGTGGGGGGGAGGGAGACGCAAGAGGGAAGAGATATGGGGATATATGTATATGTATAACTGATTCACTTTGTTATACAGCAGAAACTAACACACCATTGTAAAGCAGTTATATTCCAATCAAGATGTTAAAAAAAAAGTCAACTTTAGACCCTTTTAGGGTTTCTACTACTTGTCTTAACCAAAAGGTGGAGAAGTCAGCCTGAAAGTTCTAAACTCCACAATTCAGCCAGAAGCTGCTAACTCTGTCTGGAATTAGCCAGGTTCAGTGGCTAACTGAAGGCCAACTCCCAGCATCCCAGGTAGCAAGCCTCCCAAGAAGGGATACTTCCATTCAAGTGACAGAGGACCCAGCAGCTTTCTCAAGCAGTCAGTGAATGAGAAATTGTCCAATTGACTTCTTTCCCACCTCCCGCTTTTCATATTTTGAACCTTTAAAAACTGCCGGCTGATGAAAGGGCCACGTGGTAGCAAAGCTCCTCAATGTCAAATGTAATATATGTACACATACATATTTAAAAGCACATACTATGTAAACTATAATAAAATACATATTATATAAAGTGACATGTAAACGTTAGAGGTTAGGATCTAAAACCAGAGTGATCAAGAGTTCCAAATCCAATATTTACTTACTGCTTCACCTTGTGCAATTCCTTAATCTCTCTGGGCTCCAATTCCCTCATTCATACCATGAAACTCACCAAGAACACCTATAAGGATGTTTTTTTGATCCAATGAGATGAGAAATGCAAAAATGTATCATAAACAGTAAAGCACATTAAAATTTATTACAGTGTTATTTTCTAAAGCTTCAAGGAGGAAGTGAGCCTCAAGGCTTGCAGATAATTAATAGTAATACAACACTGTAGAGTCTCTCTCAACGATTTGTTTTTGTTGGACATGTTAGCCAACACAGAATAAGAATTGATTCCTGTACTTTAGGACTCCTGAACTTGAGATTTGAGACAGAATTGAAGTCAAGAGAATTTAATGCGGGAGTAAAAAATTTCGCATCTGATGCTCTTGGTGCTACTACACTCCGTCAAGGTGTCAGAGGTTCTTTTTGATTTTTGGACTCTTGTTAGGCACATTGATTTTACCTTTTACATAAAAATTAAGCACTTAACTAATGAATTTATTGCATATTCTAAATGTCTTGGTGAGACAGTGTTGTTCATTCCATGTTGTAAACTCGTGTTTGCTTTGTGCCCTAACAGAGCATCACATGCAGAGTTTCCTGATGATGTTACAGGATTACAGAAAGAAGTTCTAAGTTCTGAGGGTTCCTGGCACAGAGATGAGCACCAGAATGTCTTTTTTCTTCATTTTCAGCATTTGGCCCTATATGCTGACAACCTGGCATTTTTTTCTTTGAATGCCAGAAATTGTGTATAAAACATATAGCAGCTCTGTATTATGCTAGAGGGCTGGTCTATCGCTAGTTTGCCCCTACTTCTAAGGCATAGCCTTTCAGGGGTTTCAACTGAAAGCCTGGGGTGTTTAAGAGGGATCCTCCACCTTGGTAGGCCCTGAAACCGAATTTCTGTCTCCCCCACACTGTGAAACTGTCAAAGGTCTGCTCAGATTTTGACTGTCTTATGGGAACTTTATTCTTGACTTCTAAGCCTCTTAACCACTGCAACTTAAGAACTGGCAAATATGTTGAGGTAGGAAGTAGCACAGGACGTTTGAGCTTACTTCTCTGAAGTTCCCTTTTCTCCCACACCTAAAACCCTTGTTTCTGGCTGTCTTAGTAGCCCTGAACTACAGTGTTTGTCTCAGTTCCCATGAGGCTGCTGAATGCTGAAGGCACTGCTTTTCACTCAGCCTTTTGAACTCATGCCACAGATCAGCAAATGTCTCAAGGGAAAAGCATCAGAAAATATTGCCCTGCAATGGACTGAATTGTACCCCCTCTAAATTCATATGCTGAAGCTCTAACTCCCAATGTGACGGTATTTGGAGACAGGACTTTCAGGAAGTAATTAACATTAAATGAGGTCATAAGGATGGGCCCCTAATCTGAAAGGATTTGTGGCCTTATAAGATCTCTTTGTCTCTCTCTGTCTCTCTGTCTCTCTCCCCACCATGTGAGGACACAGGGAGAAAGTGGTCATCTGCCAGCAAGGAAGAGAGTCCTATTTGGAACCAAATCAGCCAACATCTTGGTTTTGGACTTCCCAGTCTCCAGAACTGTGAAAAATATGTTTCTGTCGTTTAAGACACTCAATCTATGGTGTTTTGTTATGGCAGCCAGAGCAGACTAAGACATGCTCCCTCATTCATTTTCCTTCTCTCTGAGGTCTTAGCCCCTAAAATCTTGGCTGCCTTGATTGTTCTCTGATGCCTTCAATTGTTTTGTTTTTTGCTTGGTTTTTATATATTTGCTGTAGTTGGAATTTTGGTCTGATAACTATTCTATCAAAGGAATAAGCAAAAATCTCAGAGTCATTAAAATATTTCATTCTAAGAAAAAGGAAGAGTAAATATAAAGACTTTGGGGCAACAACCTGCTCAGGGAATAGAATATGATTATAAATATATGAGCTATTTAGGGCCCAATCAATTCAGGATGATGTCACCTCAAGATCTTTATATTAATTACATCTGCCAAGACCCTTATTCCAAATAAGGTCACATTCTGAGGTTCCATGTGGACGTCTATTTTGGGGGACACTATTTAACCCGCAACCATATTATAAGAAATATATAATGTTGATACTACTTCTACTATTAATAAATGATATAAGGCACTGCAAGATCTTGTTTACTTAATACTAACACCCTCAGATAGAATTACACTCCTAATAGAGTTACACTTTTGAGATAAGCCATTGTCTTCAAAGGTACTCTTTTATAAATCATATAAACTACCTGGGATTGTGAGCCACATTTGGACTTTAAGTTTATTTTCAAAGCAAAATTATATGAAGTCTGTATGTTCCAGAGGGTAAGGACTGTGTCACTATCATTGGCTTTGCTGTAGGCTCAGTGGACGCTTTATTCAATAATAATGTTCTAATCTATAAAATAGACCCAAGCATCTGATGGATTGGTATGGATATAGTTTGCCTCAGTTTAAGTTCTCATCTTTCAGAATGTGAGGAAAGTTAGGTAATCCATATTCTTGACCTACCGGCTCTGCTAAACTTTCATGGATGCCTATCCCTAGAGATATGCCATTTTCTTTGGGCTGAAAGATCTGCAAAGTGTCTGGGCCAAAGTGACTAGAATTGCCCTCATTCACAAAAGGCCTCAGAGAACAGATTAAAGACCCGTTCCCCTCCTCTGCTGCCTTTTCATCTGACTCTTGTGGTCATTTCTGCTGATGTCAGCTCCACTCTCTCCAGCAATCACTGTCATTTTCCTACAGAGATGGATGGCTGAGCAGACTGTCGGAGTAGCTATCTATCACTTATGCCTAAGGATGATCAAGACCATGTCTGTGGCTCTAAATTTGGCAGCAATTAAGTGTGGGTTTCATCCAGCAACATAGCCCTCTTGTGCCACCCACAGAGAATCAGGGAACCTGGAAGATTTTCTACTTATTTCAGAAAGCTGCTAACTGCTCACCTACTGAGATTGAAAAGTGGGAGTGAAGATGAAATGAAAAGCTAAAAGGAGATGAAAGAACTGATAAAAAATATTCAGGAACTTAGGCAGTGAAATCTAGTGGGTCTTCGAGCTTGCTGATTTTGTGGAAAGCAGTTTGCTATGTGTGCCAAGGCTTAGTATACAAATGATAATGCCTTGGTGGGTCAAAGCAGCTAGATGTGCTGAAGTAGGCACATATCTAGGAGTGAGAGAGGTGTATCTCTGCTCACAGAGATATGGAAAAAATGTGTTTCTTGATGACCCTCCAATATTGAAAACCAAGAGGTACCAATAACTTAATAAACATTACAAGTGTCTGGTTCCTCTTCTAGAGCTCTTATTATTATAATTATCTTTTGCTACAGTCATTACTTCAGCATGTATTAAGCAAGCACAATTTCTGATTCACTGGTGAACTGCAAAGAGATACTGTGAATGGAATATACAACCCTGGGTTAAGAGCTATTTAAGGACAAGGGTTCAGATTTCTAGCTTAAGGCACTTTAGGCCCAGTTAAAAATAGAAGAAGAAATAGTGGTGAGATTAAACTTAACATGTGAAAAATGTGACTATCTTCTAAATGGTCCAGGAAAATTCTTTAAGACATACGTGAGTCTTCATGCTCTCCAGAGCTTTCCCTCTCTTCCAAGACAGGCATTCAACAAATACTAATTGAGCACTTACTGTTTGTGTATAGCTAAAAGACACTGCATTCAAGGAGTGTACAGTCCCTCTAAGGACACCAAACTGACAATCGTTATTTTCTTTTCCTTTTGAAATATGCTGATTTATGCTTTCTTCCCATTCCCTAAGCTGAGAATTTTCTCTTTTGGGGTGGCAAAGAGACATAACAAACTGATTGGTGTTAACACTGGGGTTACAGAGAATACCTCAAAGGCCTCTTACATCATTCGATGTTGTAGGAGCAGTTTATGGGTCACTTCTGGAGACAGTATCATGGGCTGTGTTAGCGGACTGTCTTCCCAGAGGTTTTGAACTTCCACCAAAAAGAAATGGAAGGACCTACATAAAGAAAGGTAGGGAGACATTTTTAAGAGGCTCACACCCTTCCTCTTTCGTTGTCTGGTGCTGGATTGCAAGGTAACTGGTTTTTTTAAAATCTGGTTTTATATATTTATAGAAACCTTGTATATTATACGTTCAATATATTGAACTAGTCAAAGTCATGTCTGCTTCAGAGTTCTTTGTATTTACTGAGACTCATTACAGGAGGAGATACCTGAAATGCTATGAAGAAAACCAACAGCATTACATTATGAGCACGGCTAGTACCATTTTTCATTCAGTATAATGCTGTTCTGATTGGAAATCCATAGTCTGCTGTTAGCCCTGAAATTTTCCTCCCCAACAGTGGACAGACCAAATGAATATTTTTCCTTTAGAATTACTATTCTCCGGAGCCTCTTAGCCTAAAAATGTGCCAAGTTTAGCTCTTTATCCCTACCGCAATGCTTCATGCCTGCAAGAATGTTGCAAGATTTAGAGGCTCAGAGTAGACAAGAGACTTTCCAGATTCCACAGCAATTCCTGGAGTTGAAGTTGCCGCGCTGCTCACTGTTTTGCACACTCACTTTACCTTTCAGGAGGGAGAAGCTTTGGGGATCTCCTCTAGCTTTTTACCATCCCAATATCAGCTTGACACCGATCAGCTCAATGCATCCTAAAAGTAGGGAAAATGAATCATTTGTATTGTCTTTTTGTGCCTTTAGGACTTGGGAACTGAAGGTACCCAGCTGAAAGGTGCGTATTTTGCTCACCAGCTCTCTGCCCTGGCATCGCACTGAATCCACTCAGAGGAAGAGGCACCCAGTTTAATTTGCACAAAGACACCAGATGGGCTGCTGACTGCCCTGTGCACAGCAGGGTCCACACAAACCAGGCTCAGGGGCCCAATCCAGCAATCATCTTTACTTGATATTCTCCTGCTATCCTAAGTACATAGCTCTTCCTCGACATTTGTAGGAAGAGGCCTCAAATAAATCCATGACATGTCTTAATTTCAACTAGCTTGGAGGAGTATAAGAAGAATTTAGAATGTTGCCTTACGTTTAAAACTATTTCTGATGATTTATATTTGTTATTTGTCATGCATGACTTTTCCATATTCTTTAACACTTAAGTTTGGGGAAGTAACGCAGTATGGCTAGCACTAGGTTAGATGCTATTAGGAATGAAAAAAACATTGTGGGCATATGAGTTTATTTGCATTACACAGATGTGTGTGTGTATGCACATTTAGCAGTTCTTTCGTTCTTGCTTTTGCTAAATTTGGACTTTCATTTGGATCATTCGAATATCTCATATCTCTTTCATTTGTTGCATAATTAATTGTTTATTCTTCAAGACCTACCTCAAACGTCACCTCCTCTGGGTAGCCTTACCCCTGTCCCCAGTCAGGCAGTATCCTACATGTTCCTATAGAACTGCATACATTTATTGCGGTATTTACCACTAGCAGTCTGTATTTGCCTGTTCTATTGGACCAGCCTGACCATGAATGAGTTCTCTGAAGAAAACATTTACACCTAATGCATTTTCGTAGCTCCAGAATCAGTGTAGAATCTTGCTCATCTTAGTTATTCAGGAAATGCTGACATAATTCCTGCAGTGTGATCATTCATCTTTGAGGGTTATGACTTCTTTGAAAATGCTATAGGCTCTCTCCAGAGGAAAAAAGTGTTCACATGCAAATTTTGCATAAATTTTAAGTTGTTCTTGGGCCCCGTAAGCCCTTCCATGATCCTGCCGGTGGGTCCACAGAACTCAGATCAAGAACCACTTGCCAAAGGAAATAGACTAATACTCTTGGTACAATAAAGTTCTAAACATTTCTCTGCTATTTCCTTCACTCAAATATTTATCATGTGGATGCTGAGGATGTTATAATGAATATCATACAAGTACTTACCACCCAGTGAGAGAGACCAACAAATGAGTCAATAATTATACTACAGCAGGTAAATGCTACTGCAGCAGTGTACAAAAGATGCCAGCCTTAGGGAAGTGGTTTCAGATTCATGACTTATGGACCAAAAATTTCCCCCCAAATATCTGGCGACCAATAGGAGTGGTAAAGTTTTTATTTTCCCAAATCAGTACATTTGAAAAAAGTGTTCTATTATCACTATCACTTCTTAACATCTCACTGCCCCAAAAGAAGAAATATATAATTTTAGAATAAAGAACGATCCTTTGAATTGATCACATATAATTCTGTGAGAATAAATTCTTTCTCGTTTCATTGTGGACGTTGAAAAACTTCTCACACGCTGGCACCTGGCATTTAATATTTGAATCCCTCTGTCTTACGGAGTCCTTGAAGCCTTCCTAGAAGAACTGCTCAAACTGAATCTTCAGGGATAAATGAGGGGCTAGAATGTGGGGAGAACCAGAGGGAGGGGCTTATTCCAGGCAGATAAAATAATAGTTGAAAGACTAAATATATAAAACGTGTGCGTATAAGGTAGTAATGGAGGTGAGCTCACGTTAGCAGGAAAGTCCTCAAGGAAAAGATGAAATGGGCAAGTGTTGAAAATTCTTAAGAAAGGGAACTGTGCAGAGGAAGGGAATGACACACTGTAGGATACAGAGGCACCTCCTGCTTCAGGCTCGTGCAGGGAGGCAAGCTGTAAGAAGCTTGGGGCCCCCTGGCTCCCCCTGAAGCCATGTGTTACAGCAAATTAGCCAGTGAGATGCTCTACTGGCAGCTTAGGAGAAGACCAGGTAGGGCTGGAAGGCAATGAAGAATCGGTGACTCTTGTGCAGGAAGCTACTAAGGGAGGCCAACAGGGGAAGGCTGGCTGGGAAGTGGCATTTGCACCAGAGACTGATGGGAGGATGGGGTGACCAGAGTCAAGGCAAGAGCACAGAAAGCTGTTCAGTCGTAAATGACGTCGTGAAGAGGGCCTTTTGCACTAGGTGGACATGGAAACAGAGTGTCAGGATGAATGCAGGATACAAGGAAGAAACAGAAGGACTTGAGGTAGATCCACATACATAAAGTCCACAGAGCTAATATTATCCTATTCTCTTCTATTATCTATATGCCATGATTTTCTTTAATCACCATATTAGGCTAATCGAACCTTAGTAAATACATATTTCACTTTCAAAATATTTCTTAAAATTATATTAATGCTATTGGATGGCATGTGTTGACTGATTCTTTTAAAGTTTCAGTTTTGCAAGAGTTTATAAGGAGATCAACTACTCAGGTATTCTAGCTAACTTAAAGTAGTTGAAAATATGTAATTCATATTACTTCTTTCAGATAAACTGCAGGTATATATTCCTCATCCAATCCAGGGCTACTGCTACCAAATAATCCTCTAGTGAGAAAAATATGTTTTAAACGAAAGGCACAGTTAATATTTCTGGGTATGTTCCCATTGAGAGAATACTGTACATTATCAACAGCTCACTGTCAGATGCTTTCGGCTTAAGGCATGTGAATATTTAAAAGCCATCTTCACTTGGAAACACCATTTCCTACCTGCCTTCTCCTCCACCCAAGATTATCCTTTTAAATCTGAAGCAAATAATTTTTAGACGCATTTCTTATTATTAGCATACCAGAGCCAGCACAAACCTCTCCTTTCTTTTCTCCCGCCATGTTACACGTAATGTAGTTTCTTATTAAATATACATGCAATCCCTCGTTGCATATAAATGTACCTCATCAAAGAATAAGGGAGACCCTGCAACTCTGCTATCGACTGGTCATAAAGACAGAGCAATATCTGAACGGTGTTCTTGGGCTCTCTCTAAAAAAAAAAAAACTGAAAGAGTCCTGTAACTTTAGCCACCACCATAAGGAACTGTAATGTGGTTCCCTTCTTACATATTTATTAGGCTGCTTTATTACATATTTTTGAGACCACAGAAAGGGGAAACTGCTTTCCTACTTCCAAAGAGAATTTACAAAGTCATTGCTTTTGTCTACATGGGGCAATACTCTCGTCTTTGGGGGAAATGCCAGGCAGAAGAAAACCACACTGCTGTATGGGGAGAAGGTGTGTGTTAAAATGCACCAGCAGTGAAATGCTTTCTGGTGATTCAAGTACACCTCAGAGGCAACACCACACAATGCCATAGATAGTATCCTTTGAAAAAGCAAAGCAGAAGAATATTTCTCACAGCCAAACAATTTCACTTTAACATTAGATGCAAATGAGAATGACTTGAAATTCACCAGAATACTATGCAGGGAGAAGGAAAAAATCAGAAGGAAGTCCTTAATTCATACTAAGAAATAATAAAACAGGGACTTAGACCGACAGTCCGTTGTTTGGTTAAGGGTGAGGGCTTCCTCAGAAAGCTCTTGTCCTGCTGGTTTGGGAGTGCTAAATTACCTTGTTGGAAAACATACTTGGATGGGTGACTTCCGCCAGATCTGCACACACTAGGTGAAACGTATCTATTGACTTACAAGCTGGATGCATGTGTCAAAATGCCATCCGGTATTTTTGTAGTAATAGCTAGCAGTCATAGCTGTAAATTATTTATGGAGAGTATTCAGTGCAAACAGGTTAGAGCACACATCCTCTTCAGCTTGACTGCCCTGGTTTTAGATCATGCAGACACTCAACTCCTCGGAGATCTGCTCTTATCACTGCAAACCCTAAAAGGGGGCTCACACTGCAGTCAGTTCAGCAACTCACAGCCACCCGGCCACTTGCTAAAGCTCTACCTCAAGGTTCAGTGAGTAAACACGGTACCTCTGCCCCCTCTCTCACACCCGCCTGGCCCGGGCGATGTAAGGTAATATCAGACATGAAGGCAGATCGATCTCCAGAGCAGAGGCATGGCCGTGCTCCACTATCTTTGTGCAGAAACATGGAAGAATGTGCACAGAAAAGGCCACTGGTGATCTTAACGCAAGCTGACATTTCACTAATGCCATGTTTCTGCGGCTGGAAGGAGTTGGTTATCCGGTGAAGCCCTCAGTTTAAATTTAAATAAGTGTGGCGTCCTATTGCAACGCGGGACATGGTCTTCTCCTTCTGCCCCAGACTATTTCAGCCGCGGCCATTTCCATTTCTTCTCCGTGATCAATGTAGGCAGGTGGACTTTTCTGCAGTGTCACATAGATGACCAGAAAGTTACAGCATCTTTTAGGTTTTACGAATTAAAACCACAAGGAAGAGCAAACTCTCTTTGAATATTTCTGGAAGGCTATTCTGCGTCCGCTTCAAACAGGAAATTAATGAGATATGGACCTCAGATGTCCCAGATCAGATATCTGTCCATTTCACTTTATCTTCTTTGTCCTTTAAGATGAAGAGATATTATAGACTTTCCACTGCTTAATATGGAAGAACTACTTTGTCATAAGACATCACAGCTTTTATTTGTGGGCTTAGACCAGGAAGTGGGTTAAGTTATCTGTTCACCAATTTACAAGGAGAATAAAAGCAGCACAACTGCTGAAGTAAAACTTGGAAACATGATAAGCACTGCAAAGCGAGAAAAGTAGAAAATAAGATCCGTGGGTTTGAGAATCAGCTTTCTTTAGGGTTGGAGAGCAAGAGTTTATCTCCCAAATGTTTTTACAGAGTGTTAGAAAGCCGTAGATAATAACATCTGCATAGCTCACAGAGCACAGGACCAGGAAGCAGGAGCCCTGGTTCAGCTACGTAGAAGCCTGTATGACTTGAGACCATTCTTTCAACTCTGAGCGCCAGTTTTTCATCTACAAAATGGGGGAATAAAATCCTCCTTGGGCATCATTTTGTTGTAAGGACAAAATGACATGGCATAAGGAAAGGTTATTGAAGTAGGTTGAATGGTGGCTCCCAGAAGATAGGTCCATTTCTTAATGCCTGGAACTTGCGAATGTAAACTTAGTTTGAAAAAAAAAAAAGGTATATTTCAACGATGTAATTGAGTTAAGGGACTTGAGATGAAGAGATCATCCTGGATTATCTGAGTGGTCCCTTAACCCAATGATAAGTGCTCTAAGAGACACAAAGAGAAGACACGGATACAGAGGAGGAGGCCAAGCGAAGAGGGAATCAGGCAGTGGGCTCATGTCGCCACTCGGCAAGGAGGCCGACGGCCACCAGAAGCTGGAAGAAGCCAGGACGGATTGTCCCCTGGAGCAGCAGGGGAGAGTCGCCCTGCCAACGCTCTGATGTTGGACTCTACAGGAGAACACATTCTTGTTGTTTTCTTCAAGCCCACTACTAATTCTGTGGCCATTTGTCACAGCACCCACAGGGAAAAATGTATATAATTATGTTCAGAGTGAGAACTAGGAAGGTGAGTTGAGAGAGGCTTTCACCTCTGGCACCAAAGTTACAGGGGCCGCCCAAAACTCGGTAATCAAGATAAACACTATTTTAAGACAGCATTTAAAAAAGTCAAAATCAAGGCCAAAAAAAATCTGTGATGAGGAAAATATTCTAGAGGGTGAAAGATTTGTCTTTGAAGGGAAGAAGTATCATCTCATTATTATAATCCAAAAAATAGATGAGATGAGGCATCATTTTGCTGTTAGAGCAACTCACTAGGAAGTGTCAGTCGTTAAGGCAGCTTTCAGTTGAATTATTAGTTATTTAGATAATAATTAATTAAATAATATAATTTAATTATATTAAATTATAATTAAATAGGAATTTAATTATTTAATAATTTTATTTAAAATTATATTAAATTAAATTTAATATAATTTAAAAATAATTTAATTAAATATTAATTATTTAGAGACTGGCAGTTTCAAACCTCTCATAACGGAAACACAGGGGTCTCCGAGTCAAATAGAATGCTAATCTCGAAGAAAACCTTCGTGTATCAAACCGTGGGTCTAGTCTCTGGCTGCTTGGTAGAAACATCTGGGAAGATTTACAAAACCAATCCAGCTGCACCCCAGAAAAATTATATCAGAATCTTGGGCAACGGAACCCAGGCATTAGTTTTGAAGTCCCCTACGAGATTCCAGTGGCGGCCAAGGCTGGGAACCACTGCTCTGAGGGTGAACGTGGGTGGAGGGGGGGGTGCCCTTTGGGGTCTGGGAGGCTAAACTCTGTGAACCTGGCAGGTCGTTTCAATCACAAATGGGAAGGAGTGATTCTGAATCGTGTCTAAACTTATACACCAATCAGGGCTCTCTTTTCTTTTCAAGAGTTTAGGTTTCACAGAGAGTGGTTGACGGTAATTCACTGGTGATGATGACTGACTGCGATGAGGCTTGCCGTGTTTTTTCTTTCGATTTATTTATTTATGTGGTTGCACCGGGTCTTAGTTGTGGCAGGCGGGCTCCTTAGTTGCAGCACACGGGTTCAGTTGCTCCGCGGCATGTGGGATCTTCCCGCACCAGGAATCAAACCCGTCTCCCCTGCATTGGCAGGCGGATTCTCCATCCACTGCGGCCCCAGGAAAGTCCTGTAGTGTTTTCTAGAGTTTGCAAAGTGCAAAACTATCTCCCCCTCGGTACCCAGTGTGATCTGTCAAGCACAGTTCTGTTTTTAGAATGCACTTCTCCAATGCTTCCTCACTGAGGTAGGGTGAACGGTAACTGCCCCACCCCCGTAAAGAAGATACATTCACCTGGAGCCTATTTGGAAAAACAGTCTTTGCAGATGTTAATTACGTCTCGAAGGAGGTTGATTACATTCGTGAAGGATCTCAAATGAGGAAATCACTCTGGATTATCCAGGTGGTCTTTAAATCCAGTGACAAGTGTCCTTATGAGAGACACACAGAGGAGAAGACACAGACATAGAGAAGATGGCTGTGTAACGAGGGAGAAAGAGACTGGAGTCAGGCGGCCACAAGGCAAGGAAGCTGACGGTGCCTGGGAGGGGCCAGAAGCAAGAATAGCTTCTTCCCTAGAGCCTGTGGACGGAATGTGGTCCGGCCAAAACCTTGATTTTGGACCTCTGGCCTCCAAAAGCAGCAGAGAATACATTTCTGGGTTTTGTTTTTTTAAATTTATTGAAATATAGTTGATTTAAAAATTTTTTTAAATTTTATATTTATATTTTATATTTATTTATATTTATATTTTATATATATATATTTTATATATAAATTTATATTTAAATTTTATAGTTGATTAACAATGTTGAGTTAGTTTCAGGTGTACAACAATGTGACTCAGTTTTACACATGTAAATGTATATATTCTTTTTTAGAATCTTTTCCATTGCAGGTTGTTACAAGATATTGAGTATACTTCCCTGTGCTATACGTAAGTCTTTGTTGGTTATCTATTTTATATATAGTAGTGTATACATTTTAATCCCCAACCCCTAATTTATCCCTCCCCTTCTTCCCCCTTTGGTAACCATAAATTTCTTTTCTGTGTCTGTGAGTCTATTTCTGTTTTGTAACTAAGTTCATTTGTACCATTTTTTTTAGATTCCACATGAGTGATATCACGTGATGTTTGTCTTTCTCTTGTCTGACTTCCTTCACTTAGTATGATAATCTCTAGGTCCATCCATGTTGCTGCAAATGGCATTATTTCATTCTATTTTATGACTGAGTAATATTCCATTGTGTACGTATACCACATCTTCTGTTTTAAGCCACCAAGTTTAAGCCACTCACTATCTTTAGGACAGAATTCAAACCTTCTGTTACTAAGAAGCACCTCATGATCTGGCCCCCAGCTGTCTTTCCACTCCTAGCATCGGCCAGGGCCTTGCGTAGCCCTCCCGAGCTGTCTTGCTTCTTACCATTCCTCTCACCCATGCTTACACCGGCATGGCCGCTCCGCCCCAGGCTGCAGCTCCCCCAGTGGATCCCTTCCACTGCCATGTACCTGGCGGGCTCCTCATCAGCCCCCAGCACCCCTCACAGGCTTCAAAGCCTTCTTAAACCTCCAGATGGTCTGACCCTCCCCCATCAGTGCTCAAGCTCCCTTTTATTTATTTATTTTACCCTTTTATTATAGCACACGCCCTCCATTACTGGAATCATTTGTTATCCAAGTATTTACTACACACAGCTCTGAATTCTTTGAGAGAAGGGAGAGTCATATTCAGCTTGATTTTCCTAGTGCTTAATACAGCATCTGACTTCTCATAGATGCTCGATAATCACTGGCTACACTAACTAGTTTATTAATAATGTCTTTTAAGCACTCATTATTTCATCTAGTAGTTTAAGCATTAAGTGTAATGCAGACTACTATTATCATATTTTAACAAAAGAGAAAATTCAGGTAGAAAGAGGTAAACAGAATTGTTAGAATGCAAATCTAGGACCATGATTTCAAATCTATCTCTCTCTATATTTAAACATATATTTAACCAAATATATATTTGACCATACATAGAGAGAGGAAGACAGATAGATTTTAACTAGATAGATTTAACCATATATGTATATACTATATAAGTCTCTTCATAAGACGAGTTGCCTCATTGTTTTCTGCCTGGCGTTAAAACTAAAACTATTTAAGTCTTACCTCTGGTAAGTTCATTGAGGATGGATCCAGGTCTTATTTAATATTTTTGCCATACAGTGCCTTCTAAATAGCAATCATTCAAATATTTGTTGAATGGATTAATGAACATTGCAATGACTGTATTTTAAAAATTTCTTCCATATTTCTATAAAATTATCCTATGAGGCTATATAATGTCATCTTACTAAAAGCTATAAATATGGAGCTCCCAGTCTATTACGTGTCTCTATTCTGCCCTGTTTCAGAAGATGGGGGGCTTGTTAACTGAACTACTGTTTCAGACCGAATGTTTCCCTGCTGCTCTGGTGATTTAGCTGGGCTTATCCTCTTCATTGATTTTTTTCAGAAAGTGAATAACAAATAGAATTTTACTTTGGGGGCAAGCTTAGAGAAGGCCAGTATAGATACTTCCATGGACTTTCTCGTGGAGGGTGTGCACTTTGACCCCTTATTTCTGATGCCACCGGAGTAAGGATCATGCCAATGGGGAGCTGAAACTTCCAGTTACTGTCAGTACAAAAGAAACCATTATCCAAGTTCTAATTATAGTCACTAACAGAAGGATGGAGGTGGAGTCCAGAGTCCAGGAAGTGAAAATCAGGTCAGGAGAAAGCAGGCAGCGGTTCTGAGTTGAAAGGAGACAGCAGTATAAGAGAGGGTAGAGAGAGAGGGACCGGCAATAGCCAGGAAAGAGAGAGAAAGGGCATTGCCCAGGAGACTAGAAGCAGCCTCGCGCCTACCCTGTCTCTTACCAGCTTAGGAAGTGACAGTAAATGTTTATCAAAGGTGCGATAATTTGATAATCTTCTGTTCATAGTTCATAGGCAAGTTGTAAGGATTAATTTCCCTGTGAAATTCTTAAGACAAAACAGCTCTTAAGAGTAGCAAATAGACCACATTTTAAATGCTTAAAAACGGATGGTAAATAAATAACAGCAGTTCAGTAACAGAGATGTTCTCAACATAAGAAGGGCTTTGTTTATCAGTTAGTTGTACTCAGTGGTCCAAGTCTATCTAGTGTCACATGCACAGTTATGCTGGTGATGTGTTCTAGGTGAACAGATGGACAAAAATAAAACGGTGGCTTACTAACTGAAATTTTTCCGTTTCAACCAAACAACTAGGCTTATTTTTCATGCAAGTGTTTTTCCTTAAGTAAGTAGACTGGTCCATAAAAATGGGTTTTACCATAAATTGTTGACATTTATCGAAAATTTATAAAACATTTTCCCATAGTTACAATACTATTGTGGGTCCATAAATTTCCAAGCCATTTCCCCCCAAACTCCTTTTAAACCAGGACGTATTAGAACATAGGACTATAGTACTAGATTTATAGCAATGTAATCACTTGTGCATGTAGTCCTCTCATCAACATTTATTGTGTGTTCTGTGAACGCAGCATTGCCTCGTTTTCGGAGAGACAAAAAATTCATAAGATAGGTTCATGTTCTTAAAGTGTTCACAGTCTAGTTGGAGATAGAGACACATTAATAAATATATGATATAGTATGATGTGATATGATATGCCATAAAAGAAGAATGCACATAATTATGAAACTGTAGGTTCCACAAGAGGGACCTAAAATGGTGAGACAAAAATGCCCCCATCACATTGCAAGCAAGGGGGATATTTTTTAGTGTCACCCAGGAAATGTGTTGCCCATATGTCTGTTCAATGGCAGATCTGCGTTTGTAGGATATATTTCTTACGGTTCAGTTATGATTTCATTCTAACCTAATATGAAAAATGGTAAAGTAGGTTGAGGGTCATGTATTAGGACTTAGATTATGATTTTCTTCCCCTTTGAAAAACAGAACCCAAAGCCATACTGATACCTTTTAGAAAAATAAAAATGCTTGGTTGAAAATGTACAGTGGATCAGTAGAACTTTGAAAATATAGACCAGAAATTTAGCCAACAATCAAAGGGGGACATTTAGAGTCAGGGGAGAAATGATAGGTAACGGAACAGCGTGAGCAGAGCACGAAATTCTGAAAGGGTGTGGCCTGGATCTACAAGCCCAGAGCTCTTACCCAGATGATTAGGAACACATCTCCTAGTTGGTCAGCATGTGATTTATCTCTACTGACTTGGCAATTAAAATGATAGCATATTGGAAAAGAAGGCAGATTCTCGAGCCAGATGGCCTGACTTTGCATTTTCCTGGCCGTAGGACCCTAGCTAAGTTACTTAAGCCTCACTATATTTCACTTTCCTCATGTGTAAAGCGAGGGTCACAGAAATACTTGGCTCATAAGGTTGTTCTGAAGTATATATGAGTTGATACATGTAAAGTCCTCAAAACAGTGCTTGGTGTTGGAAGAAGTAATCCACCAATCTCCCTGAGCATAACTGTCCCTTCTTTGAGGAGAGGCCAAGAATTCGAAGCCCTGATTGCTCCTTACTGGAGATGCTTTGCAAGATTGTGTTTACAGTGAGCAACTTTGTGAGGAGGGCTTGTCTCCCTCTGGGACAAAGATCACACTTGACTGCCTCTTGCCTAAAATCGCAAGTTCCTCAAGTCCAGGGTTCCTCGCTTACAATGCAACCAATGGCGGGTGCAGGCAGCCATCTGGGCTCAGACTGCATCTCCCCCGTGGGACTTGGGGGACAAGCGACAATGATGCGCACATGGTGCTTGTGTTGCTTGCTCTGCTGTAAGAAATAAAGTCCTTTGTCTCTGATGCAGGAGTCTCTTTTCTTCTGCCAGCATCCACGAAAGAGTAATAGGCTAAATTGTTAGCTTTTAAGTAGGATAAAATCAAACCCTATACTCAACAGTTGGCACATAGCAAACATTAAGTAAATATTAATTGCATGGGGGAGACAATGGGAGCTGGTGAGACCTGTGGAGACAAGGTGGGCACCTGAGGAGTGGGACTGACAAGTGCATCAGGGTGGTTATTCTTGAAATGGCTGCTGGTTCTTCTCCTCTATTTCCCCCTACTTGCCTTCCTCCTTAACCACCAAGAATACCAGTCATTTTTGCACCAGAATGTCCTAAAATTGTCCACTGACATCGGGTCTGCTGTCAATCGAATAGCTTTTCCTCAACTCACCTACATCTGAAAGGAAACACACAACAATTTGGAGACTGGGAACAATGAAGGGATTCTTGCCATGTCTAACAAGGGGTAGGATAGTAACATTTTACCTATGATGTAGTATCTTTTTTGTGTTGTTTTTAAAAAATGTACCAAGAAAGACAAAGCTCCACCCAAAGGCTAATGAAGGATCTTGGGGGATGCAGAGAAATGAAATAATATTAATCTACATTAAAGAACAACACCAAGGCTCATGCCATCTTGAACATTTCCCAAGTGGGAGTTCTGGAGTAAAGAACTGTGCGGAAAGGAAGAGGGGTCCTGAGAAAGTGAAATGAGGGCTGAGGACAGAGCTGGCTTACACAGCTACCTCCCTCAGGCGATAGGAGGAAGAAAGCACAGTCTCTCGCTCTTCCCCCTCCTGCAGCCACCCCCCCTTTCTTCATTCCCTGTCACTGCATTATCATAAGACCCATGAGGATAGAATTGGTACCAAAGCACAGTATGCTGGGGACAAGGTAGAGGGGGGATTAGGATACATGGTAGAGAACAGGCAGCTGGGAGGTCACCATTGCATCAGCAGTCTCTGACATGTACAGGTATCCAGGGAACCTGCATCTTAAATAAAGTCACCACTGAAATAAAGTTTGAGCAGGGGGTGCTGATTAATCAAGCATTCTTGTCGTCAGACGCTTGGAATGGGTGCCCATATCTTGTTCAATGTACATTCTCAGAGAATAACCAAGGTTGAAAATTTTAGACTCATTACTAAGACCAGCGCTTGACTAAACAGAAAGAGCAGTGCATTGGGGTCAGAAGACCTGAGGGGTTTTATTGCCTCTGTCACCTCCTCGTCCAATGACCCCAGGCAAGATGCTTAGCCCGAGCCTGAGTTTCCTCTTCTCTGAAAGGAAGGTAAACACAATCTAACTCACAGGGCCCTGGGAGCAGGAGCCAAGATAATGGATGCAAAGCTCTTGGACACTGTAAATTGTGAAGTATTATATCACGCGAAAAAAAACCAATACGAAAGAATTCACCTCCAGAATTAAACCCTATACTTTTCATAACTGGATAAGAGTATGAGCCTATGCTAATTATTCTAAGATCAAGCAGTCTGAAGCTTTAATATGTTAGTCTGAACAACGGAAGCCAGACGACATGACTGCATGTACTTATACATACATGTTTAAGTACCATCAACATGAATATGTTGAGAGTATACCCGTGTTTATAATAGAACACGGAGCATGAATCGGCACTACAGTTTCTCTCACAAAAGTGATCTTGAAACAAAAAGCATCAATGTTTCTCAGAACTGAGTTCCCTGAAAGGCCATCCCTTTGGACTACGTTATCAGGGACTATCAATACTTGGAAAACATGAATAATCACAGATGGAAGTCAAAGAAATGCCTTTCTTCTACCAAAGCACTCTGCTAGGGGCAAGGTAAGGGTGGTACCTGTCTGTGCATCCATGTGTATGCTCATATTTTAATGGCATATAGAGACTCTGGCCACCTGAAATATTTTGCATAACTCACATCAGACTGAAAGAAGCCTACTGCGGTTAATAACTTGGTAGGAACTATATTCCCCTCTTGAAATGTGATTGCCAGATGAAACATAGGATGCCTAGTTAAATTAGAATTTTAGATCAGTAACAAATAATTTTAATAAAAGGCAATATTTGGGACATATACTAAAATACTATTTGTTGGTGCTCTGAAGTTTGAATTTAAACAGAATCCTGCATTTTTATTTTCTGAGTCCGGCAGACCTACCTGAAGTGGCAAAATGCTTCCTGACCTCATATCCCAATGATGTCACCATACTCAGTTAATTTCATGAGGTAAACAGCTCTGTCCCTTTGGTCTCTGAGGGACTGTCTTCCCTGACACTATGAAGGGGGAGATTACATATCCTGACATCAGACCAATTGTGCCTTCAGTGATAGATATTAAAATCACATGCCTGCCTGAAATCGCTTAGAATTCATCAACTACATTCCGATCTTCTGTTGGAAAGGCCTGGAAATGAACATATAGGTGCTTTGGAACAAACAAAACACATCTTCTCTTTCTGCAAGAGAGTAAACGGAAACTCCTAGAAGCTCCAGATTCTAATTCTACCCCGGGTGAGGAATTGCAGCAACAATTACTGTTTACATGGTCTCGTTTTGACATTTCTTTGATTATTTTTTTAAAAACAATGTCACTGCTACAGAGCTAATTGGAATCTAATTATTTCCACACAGATTAGTTTTCTCAAGCCTCTGTCTCAGACAGGTCATGAGACGGTGGTCTCAGATCAGCTTCTTATCATTTACATTATTTAGAAAATAGGGAAAGGGTATTATTCTGCATAATTAACAATCTTAATTAAAAACTGGACCAAGATATCAGCTGTAGTGGTAGCTTGACAAACCTCTTAGGGCGGGCTCAGATTCTACTGCCTTCTGATTAGAATACGAATCTGGAAATATCCACTTTGATTATCTCCATTAAGACGTGATGCTTTCAGGCCTGGTAATCATTTTCATGAAGGTCTGGTGGAGAGGAGGAGGACGCTTTGAGAGTCTGGTAAACATGCCCCACGATTTATGAATCCGTATAATAAGCTCATATTTAAAATCTCTCTTGTAACTCTGAAGGGGATCTCCAGGTTCCTTACCATATAAGTCGGGCCTAACATCCTTAAGGATCACAAGGTAATCTGCGACGCTCACAGCCATCACATCTGAGAATTTTCATGAGCGATGCATTATAAGGTTTTTTTAATAAAAATCAAATAAAAGTAATTGATTCAGCTTTTATTTAGCTGCCACCCCAAAGGGATGAGACAAGAGATGCATCTAATAGAGCACTGGAAGAAAAAGCAAACTGTCCCTTTTTGACAGTCCTTTCAGTGAAAATTGTCCAACTTTTTGACAATTGCAATGTAATTACACCAACTGAAATGTGAACTGATTAAAGGCGTGAGTATTCTTCCTATGACTATAATGTTGCACCTGTCTATTTTACCCCAAGCCATCCTTAATGATATTTTAATTTTTTTGTATATGGTTATTTTCATGGTTTTGCAGCATGGCTGATAAATTGAAGATAGAGACAATGCCTCCATTTCATGAGTTTTTAAGAAATGCTAACCTCCAGAAAGGTTTTGAGGAGCTTATAATACAATTACAGGCACAAAAACTAAGTGAAGACACAAAATTCAGGGATTAAGTAAGGTGGTGTGTCTGGGGGGAAAGAAAAGCGGTGAGAGCCATCGGGGAATGATAGAGAGGTCAATGGCTGTGGAAAAATAAAAAGTGTGCTGAGCTTAACTCTCACTTGCTGGCAATAAGAAGTAGAGAAAAAAGGAAACAGATTATAAGTTCTCATTGCCAAGTGGTAAAAAGGTATTCCAGTTTCTCAGGAGAATCAGTTTCACTTCGCCTGGCCCCCAGATGTACTGTGCCATGATGCTGTGAATGCTGTACCCCCAGATGAAAGTGGGAAAGTGCTGTGATGTCACTGAGGGCGTCCTCGTACGTGGACTTGACAAGGCCTGGTATTTCCGAGCAGCTTTCAACCCTGGGTCAGAACTAGAAGACCTCAGAGACCGGGTCTCTAAGTCTCGTCTCTCCCTGAATCTCTCCAAGGCTGTGCTCTTCAAGATGTGGACAACGACCCACATTTTTCAAGACATTACTTCCCTTATCATGTGTCATTCTGATGTTTTCTATTCTATTATACATTCATGTATTTTTTTAAAGTTTCAGTCAAAACCCACTAAGTTGACTTTTTGAGCCATCAATGAATGGATGAAGACCCAGAGTTTGAGAAACGCTGTACTAGTATGCATAACATTTTCCTAAAATACAGAAAAATGGTAAAATGTCATGGGTTTTGTATTCATAAAAATGTATGTAAGTGTGGATGTGTTTTAAATCTGTATACATCCTCAAACGTATGTTATCATATCAAAATATATATGTGAAATTTCACAGATGTGATAATAACTTGCTTAAGCTCATGAGAAATCTTGAAGTAGGTTTAAACATATCTTTTTAATCATAAAGTTGAGTGTAACCCATATTCAGTGTTGAAATGGTAGCATGTATTTTTACTCGTTTCATAGATTTCAGCTTGTCTTTTAACACAAAGACATTTTTAACTAATCTAAATAATTGAGCTAGCCGACTCTTTTGAATTCTTCTTACATAAGTTTCGTCTACGACTTACTCTGATAAGCTTTCCTCAGTTCCTAGGCAAAGTATGTGCTGTGAAGCATCCAAGTGGGTCATTTATAAGTGCCTGTGTCTCAATTTAACACATCATTTTATTCAGATATGATTTAGACACAGCATGAACATTAGCTTGAAAATTTTATTATTCCTGTATTTTTTCCAAATGACAAGTATTTAAAAATAAAATCACCCAGTTAGTTCTCCCTTCTTACCTGCATACTATTCTGGCTTCATTTTGCTCAGTCTCTGTCACCATAAAGGAATAGCAAATCTCTTAGGTCAGGTTGTTAGTGCTATTTTCCCTCCAAATAATGTTAGCTTTGTCCTCTGTTTTCAAATCTATAATAATTGAAGAATCCCTGTTCACTAGGCATGCTCAAGGGGAGGTCTGGCTGGCGCACCAGGAAAGGGGTCAGAAAGCATTTCTCTTTGAACTGAGATAGGTAAGAGGTTAACCTGATAGGCAGGGAATGGCATCCCTAAAAGAGTGAAACTTGCTACAAGGAGGTCAAAGTCAATGGGAACAGCTAAAGTAAAGAGTTCAGGCTGAAGAACAATGGAAAAATCATGCTCCAAGTGAAGGCAAAAGTTGGATCAGAAATTTGTTATTTATTATATAGGCAGGAGAGAGACTCTGAATGTTTCCAATCAGAGGAGTGACATCATTAAGCTTTCATTTTAGAATGATCACTTTGACAAAAATGAAGAGAACGGGTTGAAGGAGGTCAAGATATGAGGCTGAGATTTCAGTTAAGAGGCCATGGCAATGATCCAAAAGAGAATGGTAATGGCTGGATTAAGACATGGGTGGAATTGAAGGAGGGGACATGGGCTCAATAAGACGAAACAGAGAGCAAATGTCTGGGTCTCCTGGAGACTGTAGAGTGTATTGGCAGATAGGGTTTGGGGGTGGGGCAGAGGCAGAGAGGGAGTCTGATTCCTGGCTTCTGGTCTGTACAACAGGTGGGGCTTGTAACACATCAACGTCAAGCTGTGCAGATTGATCTTGCGCAAAGATCAATAAAGAGAAGAGTTCAGCCTAACAAGGTTGAAGCTGGGATGTCTATTGGCCTTCTCCATTGAGATGTTCAACCAAAGAGCGAATTTTCATGAAACACTTACTATGTGCTAGCACAGAGCATTTTACTTGCATTAT
The DNA here is from genome assembly GCF_002837175.3 of Physeter macrocephalus. Lineage (NCBI taxonomy): Eukaryota > Metazoa > Chordata > Mammalia > Artiodactyla > Physeteridae > Physeter > Physeter macrocephalus. The sequence goes on along the minus strand of NC_041226.1, from coordinate 53,575,845 downwards.
TTTCTTCTAAAAACTCTTATAAGAATGACGATTATTATCCTCATTTTAAAAATGAGGAAACTAAGGCTCAGAGAGTGAACTTATTTGCCCAAGGTCACAGAGCTGGTAATGACTGAGCAGGGACTCACATTCAGTCTATGTGATTCTGTATCTGTGTCCTAATCCCTATGCTGCACATGACTGGTGAAATAGAGACTCAGAATCAGTGACACAGCAGTGGCAGTTATAAGTGTAGTTGTGAGTGATGCTACCTAATTAGAGTATATACAGTAGAAAGCAGAGGCCCAAGGAAAAGCCCCAGGGAACACCAACACTTAATGCACAGACTACGAATTAGTGGTCTCCATTTGTCCACAGATAGAGTTTGTTTGGCTGGGACAGCATGATAAAAAACTTGGATTTGAGTGCCTTCTGCAAGAGATAGGGAGCACTCTGCCCCGCTTCACAGGCTCCTCCACCCCCTGTTAATTCCCCATAGCTCCTTCACACCCGAGCATTTCCTGCCGGGCCCCTGGAAACGCTAGAGTTGCAACCCCTAAAGAGTGTTGAGGAAGAGATACACACATAGGAGAGAAAAATCAATAAAGAGAAGGTAAAAAAGAAATACTAGGAGAATGTGACTTCGTGAAAGTTAAACAAGGAGAGAATTTCAGGAAAAAGGGGACAGCCAGCCACATGAAATGTCACAGATGGTCAAGTAAGATGAGAGAATGGGGTCTATTGAATGAGGCAATCTGGTGGTCAATGATCATCTCAGTAAAAGGCAGTAGAGTGGGTGGATGGGTCACAAAGTTAGATTACAGTGGGGTGAAGAGGGAAAGGGAGGGGGGAGGTAGAACTAGACCGTTTAGTGTCCTCTTAAAGAAAGCGTGTGTGACTCTGAAGGGAAGGAAATAGACAGGTAAGTAACCAATGGGAGATGCGTGGTCAGATGGGAACGTCCGCTCTTAGAATGGGAAATGTCTGAGCATGGGTTAATGCTGAGAAAAAATAGCTACAGGGATGATCACCTGGGAATACGGGAGAAAGGAGATGGTGGATTCAGCAGTGATGCTTAGAAGTGATACTGCACATCAGGCATTGTCTTAAGACATTAGGGACATAGAAGAGAAATGCGAGACAAGGTCCCTGTTTTCATGGCAATTACCTGGTGCAGAGAGAAAACACCCAACAGACAAGGAGAATAAATACAATCATCAAAGTAATATTAGATAATGATATGATAGAGACTGGAGAGTCTCCTTTTTGTATTTTTTCTTGTTGTAGGATTGCTTTATATTGGGTATTCACAGAAGTCTTTTCTGAGGACTGAAATTTGAGCTGAAATGTGAATGACATCAGGAGCTAGCCACGGATGCTTTGGGGAAGAGCGTTCTAGCTGGAACAAAGAGGCAGTGTATGCATCTAGGGTGATGTGAGTTTGGTGTGATTGGGAAATAGAAAGAAGCCACGGTGATTCAGAAACCACATCGTGGTGGGAGATGAGGTCAGAGGGGTGGGCACGGGGTCGGGTGAATGGCACCTCGTAGCCTGCAGTAAGGAGTTTGGATTTTATTTAAGGTGCAACCTTTATTTAAGGGCTCTAAGCAGGGGAGGTGCTATCAACTCCTAGGAGGTGAGAGGGGGTGGATCCCAGCACAAAGTAGAGGAATGAGCCTTGAACAGGCATGCTGTCAGCAATTCCACTGAGATAGGGGAGGCAGGAAAGAATAAGTAGAAATGGAGACATTTGTAGGTAGTATAGGAAGAAGCTGAAGGCGTTAATTCTTAAGCACCTCAATTTTCTCAGTGATGCTAGAGGCAAAATGATCCGCTAAGAGTGAATGGAGACATTGTGGAATACAGGGTTGTATTCCTGATGTGGCTACCATAATAAAATACCATTGACTGGGTGCTTTAAACAACCGAAATTTATTTCCTCAGAGTTCTGGAGGCTGGAAGTTCATGATCAAGGTGCCAGCCAGTCTGGTTTCTGAAGAGAGCTCTCTTCTCGACTTGCAGACAGCTAGCCACCTTCTCGCTGTGTCCTCCTGAGATTGAGGGGTTGGGGAGAGGGAGCTCTGGTGTCTCTTCCTCTTATAATGACACCAGCTCTCTGGGATTAGGCCCCTACCTTTATGACCTCATTTAACCTTTATCCCCTCTTCACAGGCCCCATCTCCAAATATTGTCATATTGGGGGTTAGGGCTTCAACGTATGAATTTTGGGGGAACACAAACATTTGGTCCATAACAGGGATCTGTAGAGAAAAGGAAAACTTTGGGGTATTGAAGAAATGGGAAAGGGAATTGATTGAGAATATCAAAAATACTTTCCATTCTTCTTTTTTTTTTCTATATTAAGGCTAAACTACTGCACTCCCTCCAAGATTCCAAACTTCAGGCAATGGGAGGATATTTGGGTGATGAAATCATTATCTTTAATGTATGATCTCGCACAGACTCAGAAAGTAGGAGGATCCTGGTCATTACAAAGTTCTTTATTCGGCAGCAGGTAAGGGAGGTTGGCATGACAGTCTAGAGCTGAATCAGAGCCAAGGCAGTCTGTATAAAAAGAAGACAGAGAGAATAGAGAGAAGCTGGGAGAAGCCCCAAGAGCTGGAAAGCAGGAAGCCTGGACATTGCACAAGTGAAAGGAAGGGAGAGAGGAACAGCCCTGTGAGTGGCAGCCGAGGAGAGACCTGGGGAAGCACCGAAGTGCTTCAGGATTTGTATTAGTTCCTTCTGATGTAAACATGGGATGCGCTTCCTTCTCCAAAAGAAATTTTCAACCAAGCCTATAATGCTCATTAATGTGCTGTGGAAAAATTTTGCTTTTTTGGAGGTGGGGAGAGCTGTGAGCTCTGTTTCAAAATCAGTGCCTGGAAGAAACCAGAGCCGTATGTTGAAGATGCACCGAATGACCGAAAACACAAGATAACACAAAAACTAACAAGGGGGCACATTTTGAATGTTTTCACAGTGCCCAAAATATTTAATTTTAACCTGTGCTCCTTTCGAAGATTCCCTCAAATTTGCAGGTAGCAGATATAGATAATTTTAAAGCACTTACACCTCACATGCACCCCCCGCTGCCCCCATCTTTCCCTGTAGCTTGGGTTGCGGCGTTACTGGGTCTGACTCGGCTTAGTAACACTTACTGCCCATATGCCAACTACTCCTTACTGCCAACAGACGTGACACCTAATAATGCTTTTCAAAAGTCAAAGTCAGGGGCTTCCCTGGTGGCGCAGTGGTTGAGAGTCCGCCTGTCGATGCAGGGGACACGGGTTCGTGCCCCGGTCCGGGAAGATCCCACATGCCGCGGAGCGGCTGGGCCCGTGAGCCGCGGCCGATGAGCCTGCGCGTCCGGAGCCTGTGCTCCGCAACCAGAGAGGCCACAACGGTGAGAGGCCCGCGTACCGCAAAAAAAAAAAAAAAAAAAGTCAAAGTCAGAACAACTCCAGACTCTGCTAGCTTGTTTCTTGACTCTTTCGGGGTAATATTAGTTCACACAGATTCTTCCTTTCAATTTCCCAGCACCTATAAAAGCGGTCCTGGTTGCTTATTTCACACCATGTGATTATTTTGTCCCTAGATGATCCTTATATGTAGGATTTTTCTACGATTAGATTGAGAGAGGGCTGCCCTGCACTTCTTATCCATTCCTTGGATTTCCATTTTGGTGTCATGGTATCAGAGCGGCCCATTAATCAACACAGGTGGGGCTGATGAGCATATGAATAAATAATAATTAATGACCATTTTGACTCACCCAGGTGTTTATCTGCTCAGCTGCATTACTGAGATGTCAAGTGTATCTACGTTTTATAGAAAATATTTGCTGGTTGAGGAACTTACTGGTAGAGGTGAGTAACGTGGCTGCTTTGTTTTCAAGGTTCTCCTGAAGTGTTGGTGCAGCGCCGGGCTGTGTGTGGGTTTCCATTGCAAGTGATTACAGACATGGCATGTGGAGAGAGTGGACTGGAGGCAAAATATATGCAGGAAAAGTGGAAATCACCAAGGAAAACGACTGAAGGGGAAATCAATATGAGGTGAAAGGTCAACAAGCCTCCTGCTGTTAGTCTGTCAGAATGTATTTAATGGGTTCATTGGATATTTTTCACATTTAAGAAATTGACATGAGAAAGGGTTAGCCTGTAATAACTTTTTATCTCTCACTTACAAAATCGCTATTTTTTTTCTTTTGAGAATTTTACTTCTGATCTCAGTATTACATTCACGCCCAGGGGTTTGAGGCTTCAACAGAATGACAATGACAAGCCTTCAAAACAGATAATTATTTTTTTAAGTAGTTAATTCTGTAATCATAGCCACTTTAATTTATCAAAGTATAATTTAAAATGTAGTCACGAAAATTAAGTAAGGATCAAATATGGAACTTGCTATATCCAAGGGTCTAGATTCTGGGTTTGATCTCAATGTATTTATTAAAAGGATGCCTTATTTATTCTCTTTTCTATCATCTGTACTATTAGATTAATCTTCAGTTCTGTCCTCTTCAAGCAAGAAAGAGAAAGAGATAAAAAAATTAACCTATTTCCAGCAATAATTTTGGAAAAGAACTTAATAAAAATAAAAAGTCTCCCTATGTAAAATTACATTTGTAATATATTTTTAAAATTTCTGTACTCTCATTTGGTGAATATTCTTACTTATTTAATACTCTCCCATTTTTAGAAAATTCAGTCATCATCTTATTAGAGGCTCAGATTTTTGCATTTTTCTAACATCTTTAATCAAAGTACCTTAAGGTACATTAGAAATATTAATTCATTCTATGGTTCCTGAGCTATACAGAGAGATTAGGCATTAAAGATTAACATCTGAAAAATTCAGCATGATAGACTTATATATGTTAACTGTTTTCTCCCTTTTTCTAAGACTAAGAAACTTATGTTCAGGATTTAAATTTCCTTTAGCTTTCCATCTTGAGCACCTGATACCAAATTGGCAAGCTCAGACCAGATTCTTGGCTTTTAGTGAAGATCTGCTCCTTTAATTTTGGTGAGGAATTCTATAGAAGCAAAGTATAGCCCCGGGGATGTTTTTTAAAATTGTCAAGGTTCCCAAGGGTCTGGAATCTTCATTTGCCATGGGAGCTATGAGCGAAGCTCAAACATATATACATAAGAGAATTTTTACAAAGTAAAAGCACTTTGCCATGACACATGGGGATTTGAAATTTCCAAGAATTCATAAGGATAGGTATTACCACAAAGGTCAAATATATATTTTTATACTTTTCACTTTCAGAATATTAAACAGTCATTTATTAAACAAAAGTTTAGAGCTTCCCTGGTGGCACAGTGGTTGAGAGTCCGCCTGTCGATGCAGGGGATACAGGTTCGTGTCCCGGTCCTGTAGGATCCCCCGTGCCGCGGAGCGGCTGGGCCCGTGAGCCATGGCCGCTGAGCCTGCGCGTCTGGAGCCTGTGCTCCGCAACTGGAGAGGCCACAACAGTGAGAGGCCCGCATACCGCAAAAAAAAAAAAAAAAAAAAAAAGTTTATTAAGTATTTACTCTACACAAGGCATTTTGCTAGGTATCGGTGAAACCAAGATGGAAAGAACATAGTCACTGCCCTTTAGGCCTAATCAGAGCAGGGATATCCCATCATATTCACAGGTCCTGCCTACACTCAAAGGAAGGGATTTATACAAGGGTGTGGGTCACTGGGTCTCATTTTACAATCTTCTCCACCACATTCTGGAACAGACATATTTAAGAAAGCAGTGACAAATGACTAAAGTCTAGTAATGGAGAAACAGAGCAAAGAAAGTGTCATGGGCACTGGTTAAATGGGCACTTGTTAACTGGCACTGGTTAACATGGGCTCCTTGATGCATGATGATTAGAGTATTTTTCTGCCACTAGGAGAGAAAATTCATTTCAGACTTTATATAAACAAAGAGCCCCAAAGCTGTATGAGAGAGGGAGTACACCTAAAATATCACAAGCGTACAGTATGCATTTAAATTCAGATGCAATGGTCATGGGCCCTAATAAAGGAAAGATTTGGACAATATGACACTCAAGTGGGAAACTCTATGGGTTCCTGGAGAGTGGATCTTTATCCTTTTTAAGTCACTGGCAGTCCTAGCTTGGGTTCCTTTTGAGAGAAAGTTTGTGTGCCAGTAGCTTATTTTAGAATGTGATTCCTTGAAGCAGGAGAGAGTGAAGCAGGAAGGAGGGAAAGCTGACTCAAAAATGTTTTTCGAGTTGGTTACTGCTTGAGGCCTTAGAAATCCTATGAAATGGAAATCAGAATTTTTCCTTTGGAAATGAAACATGGAAGCACCGCTCTATTGGTTCTTGGAACTTACTGGTCAGTGATGGTTCATGGGTCTGAATGACAAATGGCCACCAACGGTATCAGAGAAGGCCTGGGGTAGAATAAAAGGAGTGAAGGATGTGACTCAAGGTGAAGTGCTTTTCAAGTTGTCCAGGTAAAAGCCTGGTCAAAACTTGTGCAGAATTGATGACTAGAGAAGGGTTTGGGATACAATGTGGGGTGATTTGGAAGAGCATACAGTGGGGGTTTGGTATATTGATCCATTGAAAATATAATGGAAACTATGGAGTTACTGTCCAGAAATATGCAAGAATGGACACACACAAACTGTACATACTTTGGATAGTTCTTCTACCCCTAAAGCCCATCCATGTACCCCAGAATAAGGATGTCAGTTTAAGGAGCTAATTATCAAGAAAAGATTTTGACAATATTGTATTCATGTGGGAAACAAAACAAAAGATATGCCTTCTTTAAATAATTGTCCCTTTTCCACTATGACAGACTCTCTTTTAAAACATTCTTCTATTCTTAAAAAAGTTCAGTTTAATATCTATGGATCTCCTCCTTAACAAAAAGTATGGGTGTATTCTGAGTTCATCTAGTGTCACTAGCTGTAACAGTGATAGAAAGAGATGAGAGGGAAGGTTAGAACTGGGTAAAAGAGCAGAACCCCAATATCTGAGACTGAAAATTCTGGTTTGAGGAAGTTTTCTACAATATGAGCCTTTTATCTCTTCACACCAAGGCATACCAAGAACAAGGATAACTTAATTTCTAACTCTGACTTTGCTAAAAATAAGTTCTATAGACATAGGGACCAGCAAGGTGATGTTTACATGTTTAATCTTCGTACCTCAGTTTTGTTCTACACTAGAGCCATCATCTGAGCTTTTATACAGACAACCACCTCTGTGAGGCTGGGAGGGAGAATGTGTAAATGGATCAGTGCAACCTCACAAAATTAAAAAGGCAAACTGAAAGCATTTTCCTTCTCAAGAAATGAATACAAATGACTGCACACTCACTCACATCTAGATGAAATAACACATCAGTTTGCAAGACGAAAAGAAATCCCACTAAAATCTTGGAAAAACAAAGGGAGATTCATGTAAAAGGGAAAGTAGAATGAAAATAAAGCATGGTAATATAGCAGTCAATAAATATAAATATATAGTCACACCAAAAATAAAGGAAATTGTTAAGAAACTATTGGACTTCCTCGAGACCCCCCATCAGATATCCAGTAAAAAACTCCAAAGAGAGAAAAAGAGAGCTCTCTGACATGAAATATGGATTTGAGTATAGATTTGTCATGGTTATTTGCTCTTTTGCATCTTTTGTGATGGGTGGAAATATTGAAAATTTGAAGATGCAAAAGTGCTTCAACCATTAGATGTATAATGATTTTAGAGTCCATCAGAGAGATATGGGGATTGCTATCCAAAATTCTGTGTTAGTTTCTAGATGTATATTATGAATGCCATAATTTGTAGTTAATAACACTACTCAAGTGTTTTTGAAAACTCATTCACCATTTATTATCTTTGTAATCCCCTTTAAAAGGCCAAATTTCTCATCACGGCCATTGAGAACGTAGTTTGAATCTTCCTTCTCTTCCTACTTTTTTCATACTCTGAGAACTGAGATTGAAAGAACTAAAGTGTTTTGTGGAAGTGGAGGACCATGCAAGAAACGGCTGCCTTTGGCTTGTGAAATGCTGAAGAACCACCTTCAGCATTCTGGGCTAAGGCATCAGCTTTTAAACCAAATTGTAGCAGCTGTTCTGATCACCTATGTCACCTCCTTGAGCTTGAGCCTCAGATCAACCTGTCAGTACGTTAGAGAAGTTTACCCATCCACACCTCTCAGCTGTCTGTAGTGATGCAGGAGCTCACATCCAAATAACTGGCCCCAGTAAGTAATAAACCAAAACACCTTATGCTCTAATCATTATAGAGGATGAATTGATGTCCTTAAGTGAAACAAAGATGTTAGACATCATGAGAGAAAGACACTCAAATGTCTCACAAGGCAAATGAAGCTTGACCAACTGCTAGGAACTAAATGTTTGTATCTCCCCATCAAATTCATAGTTGAAGACTAATCCCCAAAGTGATAGTTTTTAGAGGTGGGTTTTAGGAGGTAATTCAGTTTAGATGACGTCATGAGAGTGGAGCCCCCACGATGGGATTTCCCCTTCTAAGAAAAGAAATATACCAGGGTGCGTTGTCTCTCTCCACCATATGAGGAAATGACAACAAGCTGACCAGCTACAAACCAGGAAAAGGGCCCTCACTGGACACCAGGTCTGTTGGCACCTTGATTTGGACTTCTCAGTCTTCAGAACTGTGGGAAATAAGTATTTATTGTTTAAGCCACTCTACAGTATTTTGTTATATCAGCCTAAACTGACTAAGGCACCAACTTTAGTTTAGAGCAGGAAACATGTTAAGAACTATTTTTACCAAGTATTTACTGAATATTGAACACTCTACTAAGTGCTATGCATATATTAATTCTAAACCTCCTTACAGCCATTAATATTTTTACTTTAAACCTATTTGTGTCAATTTGTAAGGTGTGTTTCTTGTAGACAGCATATATTTGGGTCTGATACTTAATCTAATCTGACAATTGGCATTTTAATTGGCGACTTTAGACCTTTTACTTTTAATGTAATTATTGCTGTGATTAGGTTTAAAATGATCATTTAGCTATTTGTTGTCTTATTTGTCCCATCTGTTCTTTCTTATTTCTCTTTTTCAACCTCTTTCAGATTGAGTTTATTTTTATGGTTCCACTTTATTTACTTTGCTGGCTTATTATCACTAACTGTTTTATTATTTTAGTGGTTATATTATGGTTTAATGCGTACACTTTTAACTTATCACAGTCTACATTCAGGTGGTTTTATATCAATTCATGTATGATATAACAAGCTTGCAAGAGTATACTTTAATTTCTCCTCTCCCAACCTCAGTACTTTTGTCACACATTTTACTTATATTTATGTTATAAACTCCATACTACTCTGTTATTTTTTTTTACCTAGTCAATTACCTTTTAAACTGATTTAAATGATAATGAAAAATAATACATTTTTACACATGTAATTATAATTTCCAATGCTTCTCTTTGCTTTGTACACATCCATATTTCTCTCTGGTATCATTTTTCTTCTAGTTGAAGGACTTACTTTAACATTTCTCTTAGTAAGGTTTGTTGGTGATTAATTCTTACAGCTTTTTTATATCTGAAAAAAATCTTTATGTCACCTTTATTTTTGAAAAATATTTGTGCTGATTGAATTGTTGGCAAACTCAGGTTCACAATGGTAGCCACAGCTAGCAATGTAAAAGACATATGTGGTATGGAGTTTGTGTAATAATCCTATTTGTCTCATTTTTTTCTACTCTCATTTTCCTTGTCTTCTTATGTTTTATTTTGTAGTTTCTTACAATATGTATTAAAGGGAAGACTTTTTTAAAGGCAGAATATATTTAGTCATTCCCAAACAATCTTGTAGGTTAAATGTTTCCATCTACTTTCAAAATGTATGTATGAAAATAGTGTAGTATTGACATGAAGATAGGCATATAAATCAATGAAACAGAATTGAGAGTCCAGAAATAAACTCATATATTTATGGTCAATTGATATTCAAGAGAGGTGCTAAGACAGTTCAATGGTAAAAGAACAGTCGTTTCAATAAATAGTCCTTAGAAAAAAGAAAGTCCAAATTAAAAAAGATGAACTTAGCCCTTATCTACATATAGAAAAATTTCCATATATACCATATAGAAAAATGAACTAAAAATGGATCAGAAACCAAAATGTAAGAGCTAAAATTATACAGATTTTGCAATAAAATGTAAGAAAAAAATGTTTGAGACTTTGGGTCAGGCAAAAATTTCTTAGATATGACACCAAAACCATGAGCAATAAAAGAAAAACTTGATAAATTAGACATCATCAAAATAAAAACTACTACTTCAAAAGACATCATCAAGAAAGTTAAAAGAAACCCACAAATAAAAATTTTGTAAACCATATATCTGATAAGGGACTTATATAAAGAAATATGAATTATGTTTACAATAAGAAGACAAATAACCTAAGAAAAATAGTGGACAAAGGATTTGAGCAGACATTTCATCAAAGAAGATACAAGAATGACTAATAAGTGCATGAAAAGATGGTCAACATCATTAGTCATGAGGAATATGCAAAGCAAAAACACGATATATCATTTTCCACTCATTAAAAAAGCTATAATAAAATGAAAGATAATAATAATTGTTGGCAAGGGTGTGAAAAAATGGAAACCCTCCTAAATTACTGATGAAAATGTAAGATAGTGCAGCCACTTTGAAAACATTTGGATGGTTTCTCAAAGAGTTAAAGCTAGAATTACCATATGACCCAGTAATTCCATTCCTAGGCATCCACGCAAAGAGAAGTCAAAATAGGTGACCAAAAGGACTGCTACACAAATGTTCATAGCAACATTATTCATAATAGCCAAAAAGTGGGAACAACCCAAAGAGCCATGAAATAGAGAAACAAAATGTGGCACATCTTGCTGAATGAATACTATTCAACAATAAAATGGAATAAACTTTTGATGTATGCTATAACATGGATGAACCTCAAAAATATTATGCTGATTGAAAGAAGCCAGACATGAAAAGCCACATATTGTATGATTCCATTTTTATGAAATGTACAGAAAAGTGAAATCTATGGGGACAGAAAGTAAGTTAGTGGTTATCTAGGGCTGAAGATAGGAACAGGGGATCTTATTGGGGTGATAAAATGTTTCAAAAATGGATTATAGTGATGGCTATACAATTCAGTAAATTTACTAAAAATAATTGAATTGTAAACTTAAAATGGGTGAACTTTATGTTGTGTAAGTTACATATTTCAATAACGTTAATTAAAGATTTCAACAAGTGTCATTAAGGAGAGGAACCTCAATCGGAAACACTTGGCACTTGCCAGCCAGATCCACAACAGACAGACCAGGAGGATGGCACCCTTCCAGAGTAAACCTGAGTGCCGGGTCTATTTCCGATAAAGGAGCAGCTCTGACAGTCAGTAGTGTTTGTTTAGTGGGGTTATGTTATTTTTGAACCACCACGTTTCTGAAGCATCATATGACATCTATATAAAAAATTCCCCTTAACCAAACAGTTAGATCAATATACGAGTAAGAGTCCCCCCATGGCCAAGAATGGATAATCAATATGTCAGACCACATTTATCTCAAGTGAGGAAAATCAGAGTGACATGAAAGAAATGAATGATTATACTTGAGTATTAGAGCTTGTCTGCCTTAGGTTATTTTGATGATACTTCAAATATTTATGGAAACAAGGGAATCATGCTTTTTTTTCCAAACAGTATAAATTTGAATAAGGACATTTCTGGTAGCATTCCAAGGAATTTTGTGCCATCAGGAAGTTCTTGATTCTTTGTAAGGACGTCAAGCACATACAAACTTTTGATGAGGTAAAAAATAAATTGGAACATATCAAAATTAAACATTCTATAAGGTTCCTTCAAAAATAAAACACCTTATTCAAAAAAAAAAAAAAAACCTTATTCATATGATTATTTGTTCCCTTCACTACAGTCACCCAGCACCTGGTTGTTATTGCTATTATAAAAAAACATGGAACTTAAAATACTTTAATATGTTACTTGAATTTATGCCTGTCTTAGAGGACTATATTGTTACCTGTAAGAAAAGGAATTGGGTCATACTCATCTTTTTATCCCTAGTACTTGGCTAAAGATTTGGACATAGTAAGTGTTCAACATGTATTTGGTAAGTGATAACTAGAGTGACTTAGTTATATTCATTGATCACATCAGTTCCCTGCCTTAGTAAATTAATCAACAGCATTTATTTCTTCTTTCATTCATTCGTTCATTTAACAACATTTGCCAAGTACCTACTCACAATCCCTCCCACCCTTCTTTCTCCCCACCACCCACCCCCACCCCTCAGAAGCCCCTAATCTGCTTCCTGTCTCTACAGATTTGCCTGTTCTGGACTTTTCATATTCATGGAATCATAGAACATGTGTTCTTCTGTGTCTGACTCTTTTCACCTAGCATGTTTTTGAGGGTCATCCATGTTGTAGCATGCATAAACACTCCATTTCTTCTCATTGCTGAATAGTATTCATTAGATGCATTTACTTCTTTTGATTTATTTATTCATCAGTTGATGGACATTTGGGCTGTTTACAATTTTTGGCTATAATGAATAATGCTTCTATGAATGTTTGTGCGCAAGTCTTGTGTGAACATGTGCTTTCACTTTCCTTGAGTAGTTACCTAGGAGTGGAATTGCTGGGTTATATTGTAACTCTAGGTTTAACATTTTGAGAAACCACCCAACTGTTTTCCAAACATCTGTACTATTTTACATTCCCAGGAGCAACGTATGAGTGTTCTAATTTCTCCACCCCTGTGCCAACACTTGTTATTGTCTGTCTTTGTAATTTAAATACTTTTTTTAAAGGAAGATTATTTCAATGATGAGAAAACAAGGCATTTTAATTGCATAAATTCTGAAAACATATAGAATTAGATAAAAACAAAATAACTCATAATTTTTCCAAACATATACATCAGGCTGTTAATGTTTTAGGGCATATTTTTATAATTTTTTCTTAAATAGCATTTAAAAAATCGTGGTTGTGATAACACTGAATCTCCAGCTTTTATCAAATGTGAATTTGGAGAAAGGACTAGTATGATCAAAGAAAGAAATATAGCAAACATTACTTACTACTTATGCAAGAAACTGTTAATCCCTTCATTGCATTATCTCATTTAATCCTCAAAGCAGTGTTATGAGGGCGGTAATATCATTATTTTAGTCATTTTATAGATGAGAGTAACTGAGGTTTCAAGAAACTAAGTAATTTCTCTAGGTTAATATTGAAGAATATAAGGAGCCAGACCTCAAACTCAGGTCTACAGCTCTCCAGGACCTCTGCTATAAGCCGTTAAACTCATTTGGTGATGGGTCTTAGCTGGGCTTAACAGATAGGTGGGATTTAGTTGATAGGGAGGACCTATTGGTTGAAAAGGTATTTTATGGTATAAACGAGACTTGGAGTAGAGACAACCATGGGATACTTGATGGTCACTGAAGAGACCACCCTGATTGGAACTGAGGGAGGAAGACAGACTTGGACAGGTTGGATTATATGTGGTCTTGAATGTAGGTGTGAGGAGGTCAACTATTTCCTGGAGTCAGTGGGAATTCAATGGATGTGTTTGAGATGGAGATGTGGCAGGGTGGGGGGGGCAGTTTACCCCACATGATGTCACAAGTTGGATCCAGGAATGGAGAGTCAGGGTATTGTCGAAGAGCTCGCAGATGCAGTGATGAGGAATGAGACCATGGGCTGGCCAAGGATGGGAATGGATTTAAGGGATTTATTGAATGAGAGTTAACGGAGAGAAAGAGAAGAAAGAACTGCCCTCACTCCCATCCCCACCAGGATTGGTAGTAAAGAGAAATTAAATATGGAAAATAAATACATTGCTTTTCCTTTAAAATTATTTATTGGAGAAAAAATATTAATTTTTGCCAGATATTTCCAGTAGGTCCAAGTATTTTTAATGTACTTTGGCATCTAATTCAATGCTATTCACACTAACATGGTCAGTGAATATCAGTAAGTAACTGTTTTCTTTTTTTTTTTTTTTTTTTTTGCGGTAAGCAGGCCTCTCACTGTTGTGGCCTCTCCCATTGCAGAGCACAGCCTCCGGACGCGCAGGCTCAGCGGCCATGGCTCACGGGCCCAGCCGCTCCGCAGCATGTGGGATCCTCCCGGACTGGGGCACGAACCCATGTCCCCTGCATCGGCAGGCGGACTCTCAACCACTGCACCACCAGGGAAGCCCAGTAACTGTTTTCTTTATAAAGAAATGAAACCCTGGTATTTGGAAGATGAAACCAGTTCACATTAACTGATGTGATATTAAACTTATTATATAATATGTGTATTCCTTCTTCCTAGAGCATGTTATCTGAAAGACCTAAGTAGGAACAGGGAGGAAGAGGTAAATATTTCCAGATATCCAAGGGGCTGCTGCAATTACGTTTCTGATGTGATTGCAGTCATTAGTAGTTTCAAAGGGTAAATGCTTCTTTTCATACGTTTTTTATTTATGACAAGGGAGTAAATTTTTAAAAGTAAGGAAATCCGTACTTTAATATAAAATATAATTAAGATTTTAAACTTTTTATAGCTAACATTTATTGAGCCCCAGTATCATGTCATCAGAAAATAATATTAGTAATAATAACAATACAGCTATTACTGATCGAGCACTTACTGTGTGAATAGCACTGTAACAAAAGCTTTATAAGCATTATTTCGCTGAAACCTAACTACAACGTGACCTAAGAAGTAGGAATTATTTTCTGTATTTCTACAAGAAACAAAACTTAAGCTCAGCAAGTCTAAATAATTTCCCCATGATCAACGGTATAGAGTTACAGAGCCGGGATTCACCCAGGTCTTACTCTTACCCTGTGCTGCTTCTCTACTGCAACTGCTGGACCTTTATGTTAAGACATTTCATCATCTGCTCTCACCTGAGTAATGCAATTTGAAATTGTAGAATTTAGAAAATACGATTATTTCCACCTAATCAGTCATTCTAAACACATTTATTTCCAAGTTGAAATCATTTTTGTCTACTGGAATAGTGATGTGTTTGTTTAAAAAACTGTTCAGATATTTCCCATGAAAACGCAGTCTTTCAGTCATTTTTCCGGCAGAGGGGTGTCTGCCCATCACCATCCTGTTCCCATGCTCTGTCCTGCCCTCTGCTCTTTATTCACTCTATTCCCTTACACTGGCCCTCTGCCCTCTGCCTTGTGACCCTTGGTTCCCTTTGTCTAGTCTGCCTTCCATCCATCACTCATTCTGTTCCCTCAGTCAGCCTACAGTCCTCATCCACCTTTCCAAAAGCCACTTCTCTGTCAATGTTCTATTCGTATGCCTCTGTCTGTTGCTTTTCCTAATATTTGTCTAGAATCACTGAATGTCTTCCTACTCTGTACCTTCAAAGAACATGAAGCCCACGCCCACCCACATACACACATTGGTTGGCGTAAATACTTCTTTTACTCATTAGATTATGATCTCGTTATGAACAAGAACTATAACTTATTTTTCTTGCCTGCGCTATGATTGAGCTTTATAACTGCAATGCCTAGCACAATGCCTTAAACTGAATTGACAAGTTTTAAAAGGTCATCTTATCCATCAATGATCATGTTTTATTTTATATTTGTTCTGCTTGTTCTTTAATGTAGCTCTCATGTAGTTTGCTTGGACACTATTCTAGTTCATTTCAATTTTTGAACAAGGTCCCCATCAAGGGATCTATCACTCTAAAATAGTAGAAACAAACAAACAAACAAAAACCAAATAGTTCCTTTCTTATCTGTATGGCTGGGTCTCCAGCCCAGAACACGTTGGCAGTATCTCCAGATTCACACTACAAAATCATATCTACTTTTGGGGTTTAATCAGGATCATATTTAAATCTCTTTAAGTACTACTCTCTTCCAAATGCTTCTTCCCAGATGTACTGCATTATTAATGGAACGGAATTAAATATAGGGGTTTTAAAATGAACTTGCTTCCAAATATATTAGACTTCATCTTCCCATTTGGATGGTCTTTCTTTCTTGATATTGCTATTTTTCACAAGTCCTTTTGTCCCACTTCTATAACTTCTCTTGTGTTCATATTATCTACCCAATTAATACCTCTTACAATTTCATTGGTACTCTGTTTATGATGTTTCTACTATCTCTAGTTAAGACCCTGAGATGTGTCTTAATCCTGATCGTTCTAGTGTCCCTGGATGACTCCTTCTAAATAGATAGACTTCTATATATCATGATCACAGATTCTCCTCTGTCCTTTTTTTTTTTTCTTTTTCCTGAGCAGGGCTCCAGTCACATTTCAAACCACTGTCATTATACATTTCCCAGCTATTCTGAATTAATTTTCTAGCCAATACACTCTACCAAATTATTTACTCTAACTAGGAGCGTTCCCTTTGTATGTTGATGAAGCTTGGAGGGAAGGAATTACTGGCTGCTGCTGGGACTCTGGGTGTTTGTGCGTGGGAGTGGAATGTGGTAACGGAGAAAGAAGAAATCAAATCTGACAGTAGATGAAACACTCAGAGACAAGCCTGCCTGAGCTTACTCTTTAACTTCAATGATTTGTTCTAGGAACAAACTTACCAGGTTGACCAAGTAATTTGTTCAACAAGAGTTTATGGAATGAATTTTATTTTATTATTATTATTTTTAATTATATTATTTTGTGTTTATTTTGTTATATATTTTTTAACATCTTTATTGGAGTATAATTGCTTTACATTGTTGTGTTACTTTCTGCTGTATAACAAAGTGAATAAGCTATATGTATACATATATCCCCATATCCCCTCTCTCTTGCTTCTCCCTCCTACCCTCCCTATCCCACCAGGTGGTCGCAAAGCACCGAGCTGATCTCCCCCTGCTATGCGGCTGCTTCCCACTAGCTAACTATTTTACATTTGGTAGTGTATAATCTTAAAGAAAACAGAATCATAGTGTGTCTTCTTTAAACTACCACGTTCTGGTATTCTTCATCATTATAAAAAAACTAGTCAAAGCAGACACAATATTCCTTGCAGACCCATTACTTTGTCCTCTAGGATTTATAATCTAAGAATCCTTTTAGAACAACCATCACTTTTTCTCTTTCTTCACTCAGATGTTCACCCCTTTTTCTTTCAATCTTGAGTAAAATATTGCACACTGAAATAGAATAAGCCTCGTTTTGACAACAATTTGTGGTACCTGGGTCATCTTTCCTGATTTATCTTCTCTTGGGTCAAAGATATTGAGTAGAAAAATCACGCAGTTCTCATAGGATTTATGTTTCAATTTCAACAATATCTGAAAGGGGTCTCTAACTTGAGAAATTGACCAAGGAAGATGTTGAGAAGACATTGAACCCCCCTTCTGTAATGTAAACTACATAGAAACCAATGAAAAATAGCTAAGATATATCTTGGGCTTGCTACATGTAGGCACCCTGCTAATTGAGCTTCATATGGTAACTTTAATCTTCACAACAGCCCTATAAGATAAGTATTATTATCATCCTCATCTTACAGATGCGAAAACTGAGCCTTAGAAAATGTAAGTAACTAATCCAAGGTTGTAAGGGTAGTGCTAGTGGACCTAGTGGGTAAAGACCAGGGGTGCAGCTAAATACACTACACTGCATAAGACAGGTCCCACAGCAAAGAATTATTCACTCCAAAGTGTCAATAATGCCAAAGCTGAGAGACCCTGTTCTTAGACACCTAATTTTAGTGAACCCTAGGAAGGATGGGAATTGTGATAACAGCAGTTTTGCTAACAAATTTTTAGTCATCATGCAGAAAGAGGATAATTCAGATTCAGGATGCCCCCATGTTTTCTTAAGACAGCTCCAGTGTGTTCTGTGAGCTCTGTTTCTTGCTTCTGGATGCATGTTACTGGATCTTGGTTTCTCTCAAGCAGTTGCTCAAAGTGCAAACTTTGATAATAAAGCCTTTTATCATGGATTCCTGTGACAGGCTTGGCTTTCTTCTAGTGTGTTCTGCAAAATGCTGCAGAGCTCTCTCTAACCCGAGTGTATCAAGCCTGGGGTCTTTCTGGTGGTCATTTTCTATTTGCACGATCTGGGCCATTGGTACTACCTTGGATGGTGGGTAGTTGCAATGTCACTTGAAGAGACAGTTTTCCCCAGCATAGTGTCTGAACTTAGAACCCATCTTGCATTTGGGCAATGCCATCTCACTTGCTAAGTAAGATCATCAAACACCCTCCAGACTAACAACCCTGGACAACACTGTTAAATCTTGCTGTGCCAGTTTCATGCGGGCCAGCCTTATATGCCATCGGTAATCTGCTCCTTCTCCCATGACACGCCTCCTAATAGGGCTGTTCATAGGCAACAAATCAGTACTGTGGACTTGGAAGATTATTTCAGTATGGATTATACAAGGCATGAGGATGTGAGCAAAGTCACTATATATCTTTCTATACTTTGCCTACTGGTATGGAAACCCCTTGAGAGTAGCAGCTGAAGTTTTTGAAGGTCATGTGCAGAGTTAAATGTAGTGGAGGTCAGGGAGTATTTAATATTAACAGTATTGCCATCAAACAATTATCAGATATTCCTTTCTGATTATTTTTATAACAGTTTGGGACATTTAGATAAAAGAAATAGGATGACAGCTTGGAGGGGATTCAGAATGAAACAATAAAAATGAGTGAACGTTTAGAGCGAAGAGGGAATCAGTTATGTGCTGGCTAAACAAGAATAGAAGAAGGAAAGGCTGATGAAAGATGAAAGGTGTATGTGTCAAGCAGCAAATTGCTTAGCTGTTGACAGGCTGTTGAGTAGACAGCTACCACCTCTGGAACCATATATTTGGGAATTAACCAAATGTTCTTTTGCCCTCTCCTCAATTGAATTCCCTTGCTCCAGTTCTAATTTAATGGCTCCACAAGGAGTCATTTACTGCAGTTGGTAGGAGTCAAGGCATTATCCAAGATTTTGTGAGAATATACTTCTTTACTGTTTTCTGAGGACTTGACATCATTCTAAAGTTAATGAAAATGAAATTTTCCTAAAAAGAATTCCAGTTCTCCAACTCATTCTCGTGAAATCTTGAAGGTATCATGGACCATGTGACATAAATATGGAGAAGGTGGTAAAGAAGGGATATGGTGTCAGTAACTAACATGTAGAACAGATAGGTAAGGCTTTGAGATATGAATTCGGCCCTATTGGCCAAGGATTGGCCCAGGATCCACATCCCTGAGCTGATCTGAGCACATCTCAAATACTGTGGAATTCTGAGCCCCATATTATAAGAGGGGTATTGACATCAAAGAAGGAGAACCAGAGTAAAGAGTTTGGATTTTCAAATAAAGGAAATGTAGATGATTAGCCAAAGAAAAATTGATGGAAAAATTACTACCATCTTTAAATGTCTGAAGAAGAGCAGACAAAATGGAATTTAGACTCTTTCTTAGTATCACAGAGTAAAGAACAAGGGCCAATGGGTAAGAGTTTCAACAAGATAAATTTCTGATTAACATAAGGGAGAAATGACCAATAACAGGTGGTACCATAAAGGAAAGGCAGAATATAGAGTGATGGTCACTTGAAGGATCAAGCCAAGACTGATGATTATCTGTTAGATTCATAAATGAGATTTATGCATTGGTAGAAGAGATGAGACTGAAATATTGTAAATAATTTTCTTTTTTAATATTTATTTTTTTAAACATCTTTATTGGAGTATAATTGCTTTACAATGGTGTGTTAGTTTCTGCTGTAAAACAAAGTGAATCAGCTAT
>NC_041226.1:53542718-53556023 GCF_002837175.3 Physeter macrocephalus | reverse complement strand
GCTGCTTCCCACTAGCTATCTATTTTACATTTGGTAGTGTATATATGTCCATGCCACTCTCCCTTAGTCCCAGCTTACCCTTCCCCCTCCCCGTGTCCTCAAGTCCTTTCTCTAGTAGGTCTGTGTCTTTATTCCCATCTTGCCCCTATGTTCTTCATGACCTTTTTTTTTTTTTTTAAGATTCCATATATAAGTGTGAGCATACGATATTTATTTTTCTCTTTCTGACTTACTTCACTCTGTGTGACAGACTCTAGATCCATCCACCTCACTACAAATAACTCAATTTCGTTTCTTTTCATGGCTGAGTAATATTCCATTGTATATATGTGGCACATCTTCTTTATTAATTCATCTGTAGATGGACACTTAGGTTGCTTCCATGTCCTGGCTATTGTAAATAGAGCTGCAATGAATATTGTGGTCCATGACTCTTTTTGATTTATAGTTTTCTCAGGGTATATGCCCAGTTGTGGGATTGCTGGGTCATATGGTAGTTCTATTTTTAGTTTTTTAAGGAACCTCCATACTGTTCTCCATAGTGGCTGTATCAATTTACAATCCCACCAAGGGTGCAGGAGGGTTCCCTTTTCTCCACACATTTTTTATTTGTAGATTTTTTGATGATGGCCATTCTGAGCGGTGTGAGGTGACACCTCATTGTAGTTTTGATTTGCATTTCTCTAATGATAAAGGTTTTATAGTGTCTGGCCTTACATTTAGGTCTTTAGACCATTTTGAGTTTATTATTGTGTATGGTGTTAGGGAGTGTTCTAATTTCATTCTTTTACCTGTAGCTGTCCAGTTTTCCCAGCACCACTTATTGAAGAGGCTGTCTTTTCTCCATTGTATATTCTTGCCTCCTTTATCGCAGGTAAGGTGACCATATGTACGTGGGTTTATCTCTGGGCTTTCTATGCTGTTCCATTGATCTATATTCCTGTTTTTGTGCCAGTAGCATACTGTCCTGATTACTGTAGCTTTGTAGTATAGTCTGAAGTCAGGGAGCCTGATTCCTCCAGCTCCGTTTTTCTTTCTCAAGATTGCTTTCACTATTCAGGGTCTTTTGTGTTTCCATACAAATTGTGAAATTTTTTTCCTGATAGTTAGAGGAAATGGTTTCCATTTTTCACCATTGAGAATGATGTTGGCTGTGGATTTGTCATATATGGCCTTTATTATGTTGAGATAAGTTCCCTCTATGCTTACTTTCAGGAGGGTTTTTATCATAAATTGGTGTTGAATATTGTCAAATGTTTTTTCTGCATCTATTGAGATGATCATATGGTTTTTCTCCTTCAATTTTTTAATATGGTGTATCACATTCATTGATTTGCATATATTGAATAATCCTTGCATCCCTGGGATAAATCCCACTTGATCATGGTTTAGAATCCTTTTAATGTGCTGTTGAATTCTGTTTGCTAGTATTTTGTTGAGGATTTTTGCATCTATGTTCATCAGTGATATTGGCCTGTAGCTTTCTTTCTTTCTGACATCTTTAGTTTTGGTATCAGGGTAATGGTGGCCTCGTAGAATGAGTTTGGGAGTCTTCCTCCCTCTGCTATATTTTGGAAGAGTTTGAGAAGGATAGGTGTTAGCTCTTCTCTAAATGTTTGATAGAATTTGCCTGTGAAGCTCTCTGGTCCTGGGCTTTTGTTTGTTGGAAGATTTTTAATCACAGCTTCAATTTCAGTGCTTGTGACTAGTCTGTTTATATTTTCTATTTCTTCCTGGTTCAGTCTCAGAATGTTGTGCTTTTCTAAGAATTTGTCCATTTCTTCCAGGTTGTTCATTTTATTGGCATATAGTTGCTTGCAGTAATCCCTCATGATCCTTTGTATTTCTTCAGTGTCAGTTGTTGCTTCTCCTTTTTTCATTTCTAATTCTAGTGATTTGAGTCTTCTCCCTTTTTTTCTTGATGAGTCTAGCTAATGGTTTATCAATTTTGTTTATCTTCTCAAAGAACCAGTTTTTAGTTTTATTGATCTTTGCTATCATTTCCTTCAATTCTTTTTCATTTATTTCTGATCTGATCTTTATGATTTCTTTCTTTCTGCTAACTTTGAGGGTTTTTTTGTTCTTCTTTCTCTAATTGCTTTAGGTATAAGGTAAGGTTGTTTATTTGAGTTGTTTCTTGTTTCTTGAGGTAGGATTGCATTACTATAAACTTCTCTCTTAGAACTGCTTTTGCTGCATCCCATAGGTTTTGGGTTGTTAAATATTTCCTAATGGTGAGATCGTTTAATGGTGTTGAGTAGATCTATTTTCGAATTAAACCCAAATAAATAATTGAAAGATGGTCATTTGTTGCCTGCACACCTTTATTGATGCTTTGCTTCTACTGATATGCATTAAAACTAGTTATATGTGGGGAGTTAGTAAGAGGGACATAGATCATCTTAATTTTTATTCTAAAATATTTATTAAATCTCACTACCACACCCTCATGCACACCTTTTATCTCCAGTCGCTCTCTTAATTCAGCTCTCATCAATTCTCCCTTGGATTATTGCAGTAGCTTCTGCATTATTGTTTTCTCCACATTCTCTACCTTTCATCCCATCGTCTCCAGTGCTTACCAGTGTGGCAGAGTTGGCCCAGTGGGTCCCTGAGTTAAGACATGCTGATGGCTCCTATCTGCCCATCGAAAAAGGCCAAGCTTCTGAACACAGCGCTGGAGGTCCCTGGCTCATGAACCCTGCCTCTCACACCTTCTTACCCACTGTTGTCCTTCTACTGGAAATGGTTCCTCCAGTAGTAAAGGATCTACTGTAATCTCTGCAGGGGAAATGCTATCCATTTTTAAGACTTTGTACATAATATTTCAACTGCTTTGAATGCCCTTCCCCAGCTCTGTCCACTTTGCCAAACTTTATTTTGTAATCATGAAATGCATGGTCTTTATAAACAAGTTCCTAGTTTAATCAGTCTGTTTCATCTCTCCAACCATTTATTCTCAAGACTACCAAACCAAAATGGAAAAGAAAAAAAGAAACACAGTTATTTAGTTGAATTGTGTTCCTCATAACCTATTGCTCAATAAGTTCTCTTTGATTTCCTTAATTCTTGAGTATAAAGTTTAGTACCTACTTTTACCACTGTGTTTTGAACACTTTATTAAAATGTACTGTCCTCCATGGTAATTATCAGATTTTTTTTCACATTTAAGAAATGTGGTAATATAGTATTCTTTCTTATGAAAAACAACTACCACCTCATAAATATTAATCTTATTTTCCTTTTGCCATGTATTATTCTTCCAAGACCCCTCATCAAATGGAGAGTACGCCTTCTGATGTCAGCCTAGTGAAAATGCCTCTGCCTCTAAAATACTAAAAGCAGACTATTTTGCATATCCAAAATGGACAGCACACAATTTTATTTACAATGTGTGCTGGAGGCAACACGGTCTCTGTCAGGTGCTACCCAAACAAGAGTTGGGAGGGGCTGGGGTGGGGAAATGGAAGAAAGTTCCCTTTCTTTTAACTTCCATTTTCCCACCAGTGCCTCCCACTGGCCAAACTTGGCAGGAAGCCACGGGCAAGGAATCTTGGAAAATGTAGTTTTCAGGGCTCAGTCCCCTAAAATGTAGAGGAGAATTGCAAAAGTGGGGAAACAGATCTGAGAACAAACTGGCAATTCCTGGCAAAGCTGCATACCCAATCAGAATATATTCTTATAAATCGGTAGGTTTGGCAATAATGTGATCTGTAGTTTTCTTTCCGTAAAATTGCCTTTTGGTTTAGGAAGTCTAATCTCATGGAGAAAGACCTGTGACACAGAGTTAAGTAATAAAGAGTTGATGTGCCTCTCAATGACAATCGTCTGGCCACCATGAGTTCCTGAACTCATGTAAAGCAGCCTATCAGGCAAGTTTTGACTAAAGTTCACAGTGCGCTATTAGGGGCGGGGGGGATGGTGAGGAGGGAGGGAGCAGCTTAAATATAAGCTCACAAATGAGATGTCAAATTATATAAGACTTTACAAAATGCAGTGCTCCATTTTACTGTCTAGACTATGGACTTAAAGAACAAAAAAGGAAATTCCCAGAAAATAGGAGAGCAACAAGAACGCACAGGAAAGACCTCATACAGGAGAAGGTTTCTGAGCTGTGTTAAAGAAGTATGTTAAATTAATATAAGAGGAGTAGAAGATGTTAGATATTCCAGGTAAAAGTTTAAAAAGTGAAGGCCTTTTCTTGAGTCAATGAGGTAGCTGTTCTGATTAGAGAAGAAGATATGAATTGGGGAGACTGGGAGGTAAAGGTAATTGAATATTTGGGTGGAATTAGAGGATTAGTAGAAAGACTAAAACATCACATAGGCCAGCACCTCTTTTCATGGTTTTGCTTCCCTAAAACACAAACATCTGTACGAGTAGCTACAATTCAGAGATGGGGAGGCAAGTCGGGGTGATTCAGAACCTAGCACACCTCTCCCCGCCTCCCCTCCCACACGGAAAATCAGGGATCTAAGGCATCTTCTTGCACAATTTCATTATTTCCAAACTATGTGTCATACTGTCCTTAAGAAGCTTTAAAATAGATAACCAGTAGGGACTTATTGTATAGCACAGGGAACTCTGCTCAATATTCTGTAATAACCTTAATGGGAAAATAATTTGAAAAATAATAAATACATGTATATGTGTAACTGAATCATTTTGCTGTACACCTGAAACTAACACAACATTGTTGATCAACTATGTTCCAATATAAAATAATAGTTAACGAAAAAAAAAAAAAAGGGCTTCCCTGGTGGCGCAGTGGTTGCGCGTCCGCCATAATAATAGTTACAAAAAAAGAGAAGCTTTGAAGAATTGATGGATGGTAAATGGATAGATAAAGCTAGTAAAATAATAATTTTTTCAAATTTATGTTTGAAAATTTTCATAATAAAATTTGGGTTTAAAAAAAGCACAGGAGAGGAATATTCCTTTCCTTCCTTGGAAGAATATCAATTAAGAAATTCTTCCTATGATCTCCTTACTGAACTTTAAATGTGTTCCCTCCTTCCCTTAGCCATTCTTCAACCCTATGGTGAATTCCCCTATCATGATTGAATATATCTGTACATATTTGTGTGGATCTCTCTTGCCTCTATACCTAATGTATAATTTATTTAATGAAAACAGGGGTGATATCTACTTATATTTACTCTGTGCATGGTCAGCAATACTCTCTACTTTTCTTTTAATGTATTGTGAGACTCCAAATTATTCAATTGCTGCTGCAGGCAAAGAGTTTGTAACTCATCAAATACTTACATTTAAAATTTTTTTCCTTACTAATCAACACACTTGATAATAATTAAGATGACATTTTAGCTCCTCATTTTTTCACTATTTTTATTCATGTATATTATTCACTATATGGTAATGGCAGTGTGTGGTGTTTGCATGTTTCTATTAAATATTTCAATTTATCCCATGAACCTGAGTTTCATTTTTAAGATAGAATGTATTCATTTACTACAGTACAAGAATAGGCCCAGTAAGCCTGAAATGAAAATGGCATATTTTATAAATAGGTAATAATATCCAAAGGCAGTTTTATTGCCTAACAACCTCCAGATTTAAAGTTATATAAATAAAATATCCAGTTTCTATCAATGCCCTACTATCTACTGTCATGTGAACTGGATTTGGCAATTCCATGCATTGATTTAAAATACATAGACTCCAATTACCTAAGGAAAATAGTCAAAGTCAGTTATTCAGCTAGACAGAAAGGAGAACAAATACTCGTTTGAGAAGTCTGACTTCCCAATCAACCACCAAACAGAAGTACACGTTTTTACACTTATAATTTAGAATATTTGAAAAGGGTGAAGAGACTTAGACATCATTTAGTTCCATTCAAATTTATAGGATTTTTACAAGACTGCTCTGAGTTGATCAACAGGAGAGACTGAACTGTTCATTTGTGTATCCACAGAGCCTGTTATATGATAAAATGGACAAATTTATCCAGTTTGCAAAGTAATTTTCCTGAACTCCAAGCTCCGAGATATTATTTTTTTCTTCCCACTCTAGCCAACTGTCATGGACAGAATAATGAACTCTCAAGATGTCTATCACCTAATCTCCAGAAACTGGAAATATGTTGCCTTACATGGCAAAATGGACTTTGCAATGGGATTAAGTTAAGGAATTTGAGAGAGACAGATTACCTGTCCTAGATGATCATTATCCTAGATGATCCAGGTAAACCCAATCTATCACAATGGCTTTATAAAAGCAGGAAGATCAGGAAGGTTAGAGTCAGAGAAGGAGATGTGGTGATGGAAGTAGAGGTCAGAGAGAAAGACATTGAAGATGCAACACTGCTGGCCTTGAAGATGGAAGAAGGGGCTGTGAACCAAGGAATGTGGGCAGCCTCTAGAAGACAGAACAGGCAAAGAAGCAGATTGTACCTTAGAGCCTCCAGAAGGAATACCCCCTGTCAACAACTGGCTTTTAGGATTTCTGACTTCTAGAACTGAAGATAATAAATTTGTCTTGTTTTAAGCCACTAAGTTCGTAGTGGCTTGTTACAGCATCAATAGGAAACTAAAACACCAACCATCCTGAACATAAGTGACACTTTCTGCATCGACCTTACCAATCATGGTCACTCTCATCCCACCACCATCTGGTTTCCCCACTCCTCTCTTCTCTGCGCTGTCTTTACTGGTAACTGATAGTGTTGATGTTGCCAAATCCAGTGATCACTTTTTGGCCCTTTTCTTACTTGACTTTTTTGAAGCCTTTGGCAGGAAACTTCTCCTCACCTGGATTTTCTATTAGTTGGGCTCCTTGGTTTGCAATGAGATCACCTCCCTCATTTTCCTTCTAGTAATGAGATGCATTAGGCAATGTGTGACATGGCTCCCAGTGATCTCCACCTCCTGGTATTCACACCATATGTAATCCCCTCTCCTTGAGTGTGTGCTGGACCTAGTGATTTGTTTCTAATCAATAGCTATGTCAAAGGTGATGGGATGTTACTTCTAAAATTAGGTTCAAAAAGATAGTGACTTCCATCTTGCCATAGTCACTTGACCTCTTGCTTGTTTGCCCTCATGAAAACAGCTGCCATGACAGCCATTCTATGAAGATGCCCACTTGGCAAGGAATTGATGGAGCCCTTTGGTCAACAGTCAGAGAGGAATTGAGACTCACAGCGCAACACAATGGAGGAACTGAATCCTGCCGGCAAGCACAGAAATGACCTTGGAATTAGATCCTCCCACAGTTGAGCCTTGAGAGGAAACCACAGCCCTGAATACAATACCTGAATTGTAGTCTTGTAAGAGAACTTAAGACAGGTGCACGCAGCTAAGCTGCAACAAGATTCGTAACCCATACGAACTGTGAGATGGTAAATATTTGTTGTTTTAAGCCGTTCGTTTTGGGGTAATTTGTTACACAGCAATAGATACCTAATACAGGTAAGTCACAAAGAGAATACACCGAGACAAGAGGAAGCCAAGACTCTTGATTGTGTAACCAGATCTCAGAGTTAAAAACCAAACTACGAGACCTCTTAACAGGAAAAGCCGTATATTAGAAGAGTCACAGACCAGTGCACAGTTTAGGGACCAGAACGTGATTCAGGACATGACCTACCCCTAATTTACTAAGTCACCTCATTTCCCTCTTTAGTAGCTAAAAATCTGTGGACTTTTACCTTCATGCTCGACCAGTAGAGATTCAGTTCTGCTTTTACAGCTCCTTCTGTTTCCAAGCCACCACCTCACCACCTCTTCTTTTTCATGGCTTCTGCTTGTACATGGTACTGGCTACCTCATGGATCCTGTGGCCTGCCTTCTCTCTCTGTGTTTGTCAGCTCCTACACCTATTATTAGTCTGCTAGGGATGCCATAACAAAAACTGGTTTGAGCAACATATTTATCGTCTCACAGATCTAAAGGCTAGAAGTCTGAGATCAAGGTGTCAACAGAGTTGGTTCCTTGTGAGGGCTGTGAGAAGGAATCCATTCCATGCTTCTCCCCTACCTTATGGTGGTTTGCTGGCAATCTTTGGTGTTCCTGGCCTTGTAGAAGCATCACCTTGATGTCTGCCTTCATCTTAAGATGTTGTCTGTATCCAAATTTCCCCTTCTTATAAGGCCACCCATCATATTGGATGGGGCCCTACTCAAGTATGACTTCATTGTAACTAATTGTATTGGCAATGACTCGATTTTCAAATAAGGTCACATTCTGAGATATTGGGAGTTAGAACTTCAACATATGAATTTGGGTGGAGGCACAAAATTCAACACCTGCTGCCACCTCTGTCTGTATAACCCCCGATTCCTGGTAAAGAGAGTCCTACTGACCCACTTGGTCATTACCGATCCATTTGACTAAGGGCTTTCTTTCAGAACCTAGGCCTGTCTGTAAATTGACTGCACTTGGGTGAAAAAACATGTGGCCCAGAACATGCTCATCTATGTATCTGATGATGAACCATCTAGGGTGCTTCCCTCAGCAGTGAGCTGTGAGAGGCAATCACTTTGAAAGGAACAGGTAGGAATTCCTAAGTCTTGCTCTTCCATTAAAACTTCTATGACATTGTTATTTCCCAGTATACTCCCACACCTCTGGTGCTCAATATTAAGCAATTCTTTCTCTACCCGCTGTTTAAAACCTTAGTTCCCTAGGCCTTTGTTCTCGGGTCTATGCTCTTTTTTCCTGAATATTTTGCTTTTGGTGACTTTATCTAAACCCATGGCTTCAGCTGCCAATTTAGACTTCCTGATCTACTCCCACAGCATAAGCCAGTGTGTTGAGGACATGTATTCAACTGCTTGCCTGGCATCTCTGCCTGGGTATCACACAGGTACACTCAACAGGCCTGAACCTGAATTTGCTGGCTCATGTCCCACAAACATGTCTCTCCTTCAGCTCACCCTATCTTGGTATCCTTAGCCCCTCACATGAGAACACTGTCAGTTACCCTGACACATTCAATCAGTTACTAAGGTCTGTGGCTTCCCCCTAAATATTTCTCATATTTTTTCCCTCATCGCCATTCCCACTGTTGACACCTAAATTCTGGGTCTCCTCACTTCTCTCCTAGATGATACCAACTCTCAGTGCAGCTCTCAGAACATTATTTCTTAAAGTACAAAAGTTATCTCATTATTTCTCTGTATAAAATCATTTCATAATACTTGACAGATTAGGGTTAAATTTGAAGCATTAAAAAATAACCAATTTCTAGGACTCTGCCTACTTATGGAGCCTTTCATCTCCTGACTGCATGCTGAGGAATAGTCCCTGCAAGACATTAATAAATAGACTATATTAAAAGGATTCTGTGATCAAACGTTATCTAGTCTTGTCCATCCTCAACACCCCCACCATGAATTTGAGTTAGATTTACATTTGCACTTACATTAGCATTTTTCTGCATCCCCACCAAATCCTGTAGGTCATATTACCATAGTCCTAACTACGTTGTACTATAATAATCAATTTCCTTGATTGTTTATTTATTAGAAAATAAATACCTTGAGGGCAGAATTTATTTTGCTTTATGACCTCAGAGCATAGTGATGTGCTCAATAATTTATTGTTAAGTGAATGTATAAATACCTTAGATGCTATAGTGAACAAGTTGCAGTTCTTCCCATTAAAGAATCATATTGAAGCAAACACATACTTTATAAATAATTACAGTACCGAGTTAGATATCTAGTACTCATAAATCACAAGGGTCTAGGATAGGGAGAGATATATTGATATCTTGATGGAGCTGAGGCATTGAAGATGAATTCAAGACACTAGTCAACATCCAAACCTGATAAGAAATTATGGTTCACAAGTCCATCCCTCTGAGAGATTCATTCCTTCATCTGCCTACCATATGAGACTTTGCTCTCAATTTAAAGAAGTCATTTTTACAATTTCACACAATAATCTTTCCAAGTCTAATAATTTGGTGAGAAAACCCTATAGCCCAAGAAGGAATTGGTGGCAGAGCTTGTTAACAACGAGAAGGACTGCTTTGTAAGAAAATGAATTCCCTATCACTTAGAGATGCTCAGACAGAAACTAGATAACCCGCTTCAGGGGTGTGTTTTAGAAGGTGTCTCCATACTGGATGGAAATATAACTAATCTTGTATAAGGTCAATTCCAAACATGAATTCTATTATTCTATCATCTTTGTCTAGTAGTTAACAACAAAACTCAACTTTTTTCAGATCTCAATGACAGAAAACAGCTTGGATATAATCATTTTACTCTTTAAAGCCTACATTTCTCAGGCTTCAAATCACATGGTACAGAATATACAATTTCCTTTTATCTGTTTATTAAATTTCTCAAATTTTATTGACTTTTTTCTTCCACCTTTGACCCTCTTTACTGATTAAAATTAGTTTTAGTTCTTTTTACAGTACGTATATGTATGAGTATGCACAGGAGAGAGAAAGAACACTTCCAGTCTCTATGGGGTTGAACGTCAAGAGAGATTTATTTTTATTCCTTCCAAACACTTTGTCAAAAGGGTTATATTTGCAGCAGATTACGAGGGTTAACAAGGGACTTGAGTCTTGAAGCGCCATTCATCTTGAAGTAGCAAGCGCCTAGTCGCCTATAAATGGAATGTCATGTTATTTTTAGATGAAGCTTTTGCCAAGAGGATCCAGGACACGGTGAACAATGTTCTGTCTGATTAGTGACCTTATTTAAACATGTGAATGACTGCGGTTCCTTAACGTTATTTGCAATAAGTCTGTGGCAAGCCTATTCCCTTAGTGAGGGTGCATTATTTAGATCGTTTAAATTTAAAAGAGGGGGGGAAAAGCCTTTCAAATAATGCAGTCTTGTTCACTAATAACAGAACACAGAAGTTTGAGACGAGAGTTCTACTAGAGGATAGTTAAGTAGGGCATCAAGGTATATTTCCAACCCAAGATCTCTTAAAGGATTCTCACTGATGTCTATGTTGCAACATTTCCTAAATCCAGATCTGCACATCCCAAAGTCCGAGTCCAAAGGTCAGCCATTTAAGCAGATTACCCCCAACACCAACACACCCAGGATTAAAAAGGAGACAGAATATTACATAAGAACAAAATAAGTTTTGCTATTTTATTAGACCACTGCAGTGAAGAAAACCATGTTATGAAAAACACCCCCCTCCCCCAGTAGTTGGTTGGATTCTTATGAGTGTGTATGAGGAGGAATCTATGAGCAGGGAGCCTTGTGTGGCTATAATTCTCTGTCATTATGGAAGAAGGTTCTGGAAGGTTTGTCTGCTAGACTATAAAAGTTGCACTTGGGGCTAAAAAAAAATAATGTACCATTAGGTTTCCATATCTAGATTTTCCTTTTTAAAAAAGCTTTTTGTTGAGGCACTATACAATAAACAATATCATTTTAGCAATAAGCTTTAAAAAGTAGAAACTTTTTCAAGTCAAATTCCATTTCTTCCTTGGCCTCTTAGTCTGCCTACTTTTATTCTTAAGTGACCAAACTCTCTAACGCTAGAGCTTGAATACAGCTCTTAAATTTAGACAGAGGACTAATTCATACAAATCATTGCCTTAAGGCATGTGCTGGAGGGTTTTTCTTTGAATGGACAGTGCTCTCCTCCCCAGAGTGAAGTCTCATGATGTCCTTCAGAGAGAGGAAAAAGAACCAATTCTTTATCCTACACAAAGCTTACAATAAGTTGGGGCTTATTAAATCCAAATGGCAAGAAAACTGACCCCAGGGAGGGCAGCCATATATCTAGGTCCACCGGTTCTATCAGAGGATACAAAAGGAGTTAGAGAACCCTGAAGTTGCCCACTACCTGCTAGCTCTCCTAAAAACTTACTGCAGGATTGCTAAAAGGATGCCCAATGACTGTCTGCATCAGTATAATCTGGGGTAGCATTAAAAACACATATTTCTTGACCTACCCCAATCACGCTGAGTCAGAGTCTCTAGGTATGGGGGCCAAGAATCTGCATAGTTAACAAATTCCTTGGATAGCCTTTATGCTAGAAAATTTTGGAGAGCACTACCATGGTGGCCAATCTTCCATTGGATTCCTCTCCCATAGTAGGGACTGAAGCACAAATGAATGAGTGGTTGAGTAGGACACCAAGTTCCCTAAAACTATTTTCTTGAAACTTAAATAGTGCTCTGCTTTTGATGGACTCTCTTAACCAGCCTCTGTACAGATCATCTGGTGATCTCCTAGTCCCAGGTGCCATCTTCTCACAAAGGAAGACCTTGGGCCTCTTTGGACAGTTGTAGCTCCTCAGACTCAAGCAGCTACTTAAAAGCTAAAATTTCCTTTGCGGCTACTTTCTTTTTCACACAGCAATGGACTTTGCCACCTGTTTTATGAGCATGACATATAGTCAGAGTTTAGGCCTTTGTTCACTGAATGCGCCATCTGCAATTTGGGATCCCAGCTCTACTGAAACCTGGAAACAGCAAGACAGGTTACTCCCAAGAAGAATTTTCCTATCACTTTTCAAACATTAGGCCTTAACATAAGCTTCTTCCCTTGGGAATCATTTCAAAAAGAAAGTACATTTGAAATCCTTTGATGTTCCCTTATATCAAATCAACACATCATAGAAAAACAAACTGCATTTCATAGGCTGGCAGTCACAAGGAAAGGGTGGCTAAAACTCATTAATTAACTCATTAGACGTATCTCTTTCTAAAAAGTGAAGCCAGTGCCTATCACAGAAATCCCAGACATAACCATGATAAATAGCATCACAATATATTTCCTGTGCTGAGGAACCAAGATGACAGAGTAAAAGGATGTGCTCTCACTCCCTCTTGAGAGAAAACCAGAATCACAACTAGCTGCTGGACAATCATTGACAGGAAGACACTGGAACTCACCAAAAAAGATACCCCACATCCAAAGACAAAGGAGAAGCCACAATGAGATGGTAGGAGGGGTGCAATCACAGTAAAATCAAATCCCATAACTGCTGGGTGGGTGACTCACAGACTGGAGGACACTAGACCACAGAAGTCCACCCTGAAAGTAGTCCTTGGCATAAGCCCTCCCAGAGTCCGCTATTAGCCCCACCAAAGAGCCCAGGTAGGCTCCAGTGTTGGGTCACCTCTGGCCAAACAACCAACAGGGAGGGAACCCAGCCCCACCCATCAGCAGTCAAGCAGATTAAAGTTTTACTGAGCTCTGCCCACCAGAGCAACAGTCAGTGCTACCCACCACCAGTCCCTCCCATCAGGGAACTTGCACAAGCCTCTTAAATAGCCTCATCCACCAGAGGGCAGACAGCAGAAACAAGAACAACTACACTCCTGAAGGCTGAACAAAAAAAACCACA
>NC_041226.1:53541412-53542342 GCF_002837175.3 Physeter macrocephalus | reverse complement strand
TGAACAATACAATAACTGAAATGAAAACTATACTAGAAGGAATCAATAGCAGAATAACTGAGGCAGAAGAACGGATAAGTGACCTGGAAGACAGAATGGTGGAATTCACTGCGGCAGAACAGAATAAAGAAAAAAAAATGAAAAGAAATGAAGACAGCCTAAGAGACCTCTGGGACAACATTAAATGCAACAACATTTGCATTATAGGGGTCCCAGAAGGAGAAGAGAGAGAGAAAGGACCCGAGAAAGTATTTGGAGATTATAGTCGAAAACTTCCCTAGCTTGGGAAAGGAAATAGCCACCCAAGTCCAGGAAGTGCAGAGAGTCCCATACAGGATAAACCCAAGGAGAAACAAGCTGAGACACATAGTAATCAAACTGGCAAAAATTAAAAACAAAGAAAAATTACTGAAAGCAGCAAGGGAAAAACGACAAATAACATACAAGGGAACTCCCATAAGGTTAACAGCTGATTTCTCAGCAGAAGCTCTACAAGGCAGAAGGGAGTGGCAGGATATACTTAAAGTGATAAAAGGGAAGAACCTACAACCAAGATTACTCTACATGGCAAGGATCTTATTCAAATTTGATGGAGAAATCAAAAGCTTTACAGACAAGCAAAAGCTAAGAGAATTCAGCACCACCAAACCAGCTCTACAACAAATGTTAAAGGAGCTTCTCTAAGTGGGAAACACAAGAGAAGAAAAGGACCTACAAAAACAAACCCAAAACAATTAAGAAAATGTCATAGGAACATATATATCAATAATTACCTTAAACGTGAATGGATTAAATGTTCCAACCAAAAGACACAGGCTTGCTGAATGGATACAAAAACAAGACCCATCTATATGCTGTCTACAAGAGACCCACTTCAGACCTAGGCACACATACAGACTGAAAGTGAGGGGATGGAAAAAGATATTCCAT
>NC_041226.1:53539978-53540660 GCF_002837175.3 Physeter macrocephalus | reverse complement strand
CCCTACTTTCACCAATGGACAGATCATCCAAAATGAAAATAAATAAGGAAACAGAAGCTTTAAATGACACAATAGACCAGATAGCTTTAATTGATATTTACAGGACATTCTACCCAGAAACAGCAGATTACACTCTCTTCTCAAGAGCACACGGAACATTCTCCAGGATAGATCACATCTTGGATGTGTCACAAATCAAGCCAGAGTAAATTTAAGACGATTGAAATCATATCAAGCATCTTTTCTGACCACACCGCTATGAGATTAGAAATGAATTACAGGGGAAAAAAATGTAAAAAACACAAACACAGGGAGGCTAAACAATACAGTACTAAATAAACAACACTGAAGAAATCAAAGAGGAAATAAAAAAATACCTAGAGAAAAATGATAATTAAAACATGATGATCTACAATCTATGGGATGCAGCAAAAGCAGTTCTAAAAGGGAAGTTTATAGCTATACAAGCCTACCTCAAGGAACAAGAAAAATCTCAAATAAACAATCTAACCTTAGTTAGATCTAGTTCCTAAAGGAACTAGAGAAAGAAGAACAAACAAAACCCAAAGTTAGCAGAAGGAAAGAAATCATAAAGATCAGAGCAGAAATAAATGAAATAGAAACAAAGAAAACAATAGCAAAGATCAATAAAACTAAAAGCTGGTTCTTTGAGAAGATAAAC
>NC_041226.1:53538304-53539129 GCF_002837175.3 Physeter macrocephalus | reverse complement strand
TAAAGGCCATATATGACAAACCCACAGCCAGCATCATCCTCAATGTTGAAAAACTGAAACCATTTCCACTAAGATCAGGAAGAAGACAAGGTTGCCCTCTCTCACCACTCTTATTCAACATAGTTTTGGAAGTTTTAGCCACAGCAATCAGAGAAGAAAAGGAAATAAAAGGAATCCAAATTGGAAAAGAAGTAAAGCTGTCACTGTTTGCAGATGACATGATACTATACATAGAATCCTAAAGATGCCACCAGAAAACTACTAGAGCTAATCAACGAATTTGGTAAAGTAGCAGGATACAAAATTAATGCACACAAATCTCTTGCATTCCTATACACTAATGATGAAAAATCTGAAAGAGAAATTAAGGAAACACTCCCATTTATCATTGCAACAAAAAGAATAAAATACCTAGGAATAAACCTACCTAAGGAGACAAAAGACCTGTATGCAGAAAACTATACGTCACTGATGAAAGAAATTAAAGATGATACCAACAGATGGAGCGATATACCATGTTCTTGGATTGGAAGAATCAATATTGTGAAAATGACTATACTACCCAAAGCAATCTACAGATTCAATGCAATCCCTATCAAATTATCAATGGCATTTTTTCCGGAACTAGAACAAAAAATCTTCAAATTTGTATGGAGACACAGAAGACCCCGAATAGCCAAAGCAGTATTGAGGGAAAAAAAGGGAGCTGGAGGAATCAGACTCCCTGACTTCAGGCTATACTACAAAGCTACAGTAATCAAGACAATATGGTACTGGCACAAAAACAGAAACATAGATCAATGGAACAAGATAGAAAGCCCAGAG
>NC_041226.1:53530130-53538217 GCF_002837175.3 Physeter macrocephalus | reverse complement strand
GAAATTAGAACACTCCCTAACACCATACACAAAAATAAACTCAAAATGGAATAGAGACCTAAATGTAAGACCGGATACTATAAAACTCTTTGAGGAAAACATAGGAAGAACACTCTTTGACATAAGTCACAGCAAGATCTTTTTTGATCCACCTCCTAGAGCAATGGAAATAAAAACAAAAATAAACAAATGGGACATAATGAAACTTCAATGCTTTTGCAATGATTTTGCACAGCAAAGGAAACCATAAACAAGACGAAAAGACAACCCTCAGAATGGGAGAAAATATTTGCAAACGAATCAACGGACAAGGGATTAATCTCTAAAATATATAAACAGTTCATGTAGATCAATATGAAAAAAACAAACAACCAAATCCAAAAATGGGCAGAAGACCTAAATAGACTTTTCTCCAAAGAAGACATACAGATGGCCAAGAAATACATGAAAAGCTGCTCAACATCACTAATTATTAGAGAAATGCAAATCAAAACTACTATGAGGTATACCTCAAATCAAAACTATGAGGTATCACCTCATACCAGTTAGAATGGGCATCAACAGAAAATCTACAAACAATAAGTGCTGGAGAGGGTGTGGAGAAAAGGGAACCTTCTTGCACTGTTGGTGGGAATGTAAATTGATACAGCCACTATGGAGAACAATATGGAGGTTCCTTAAAAAACTGAAAATAGAACTACCATACAACCCAGCAATCCCACTACTGGGCATATACCCAGAGAAAACCATAATTCAAAAAGATACATGGGACTTCCCTGGTGGCTCAGTGGTTAAGAATCCGCCTGCCAATACAGGGGACATGGGTTCGAGCCCTGGTCTGGGAAGATCTCACATGCCGCAGAGCAACTGAGCCCGTGCACCACAACTACTGAGCCTGCGCTCTAGAGACCATGAGCCACAACTACTGAGCCCACATGCCACGACTGCTGAAGCCCGTGCACCTAGAGCCCGTGCTCCACAAGAGAAGCCACTGCAATGAGAGGCCCACACACTGCAATGAAGAGCATCCCCCACTCACTGCAACTAGAGAAAGCCTGTGTGCGGCAACAAAGACCCAACACAGCCAAAAATAAATAAATAAAATTTTTAAAAAAAAGACACATGCACCCCAATGTTCATTGCAGTACTATTTACAACAACCAGGTCATGGAAGCAACTTAAATGCCCATCCACAGATGAATGGATAAAGAAGATGTGGTACATATATACAATGGAATATTACTCAGCCATAAAAAGGAAAGAAATTGGGTCATTTGTAGAGATGTGGAGGGATCTAGAGACTGTCATACAGAGTGAAGTAAGTGAGAAAGAGATAAACAAATATTGTATATTAATGTGTATATGTGGAACCTAGAAAAATGGTACAGATGAACCGGTTTGCAAGGCAGAAATTGAGACACAGATGTAGAGAACAAACGTATGGACACCAAGGGGGCAAAGCAGCAGGGGGTGTGGGTGGTGGTGTGATGAATTGGGAGATTGGGGTTGACATGTATACACTGATGTGTATAAAATGGATGACTAATAAAGACCTGCTGTATAAAAAAATTAAATTAAATTTAAAAAACGCAACTGAAATGCAAGAAAAAAGATTTGTGCATTGTATGGAGAAGGTGCTGTGACTGATCGAATATGTCAAAAGTGGTTAGTGAAATTTCGTGCTGGAGATTTCTCGTTGGATGATGCTCCATGGTCTGGCAGACCAGTTGAAGTAGATAGCGATCAAATCGAGACATTAATTGAGAACAATCAACGTTACACCATGTGGGAGGCAGCCAACATACTCAAAATATCCAAATCAAGCGTTGAAAATCATTTACACCAGCTTGGTTACGTTAATTGCTTTGAGAGTTGGGTTCCATGTAAGTTAAGCGAAAAGAACCTTGACCGTATTTCCTCATGTGATTCTCTACTACTGAAACATAATAAAAACATTCTGTTTTTAAAATAAATTGTGACAAGCGATGAAAAGTAGATACTGTACAATAATGTGGAATGTAAGAGATCGTGGGGCAAGCGAAATGAACCACCATCAACCACACCAAAGGCTGGTCTTCATCCAAAGAAGGTGATGTTGTGTATATGGTGGGATTGGGAGTCCTCTGTTATGAGCTCCTTCCAGAAAACCAGATGATTAATTCCAACAAGTGCTGCTCCCAATTAGATCAACTGAAAGCAGCACTTGATGAAAAGCATCTGGAATTAGTCAACAGAAAATGCATAATCTTCCATCAGGATAACGCAAGACTGCATGTTTCTTTGATGACAAGGCAAAAACTTTTACAGCTTGACTGCAAAATTCTGACTCGTATGCCGTATTCACCAGACATTGCACCTTCGGATCTCCATTTATTTAGGTCTTTACAGAATTCTCTTAATGGAAAAAATTTCAATTCCTGGAAGACTGTAAAAGGCACCTGGAACAGTTCTTTGCCCCAAAAGATAAAAAGTTTGGGAAGAGGGAATTATGAAATTGCCTGAAAAATGGCAGAAGGTAGTGGAACAAAACGGTGAATACGTTGTTCAATAAGTTCTTGGTGAAAATGAAAAAAAAATAAAGATATTTCCTGTGCTGTTTTGCTTTGGAATTTTAGTCGTCTCCCTTGCTTTCATTCAAGTGATTCAAACACAAAGAAATAAGATTGTCGTGCATTAACCCCAGGAGAACACTGGCCTGGGATGTGATGCCACCCTTGCTGTTAAGACCTTTGATTGAGAAAAGTAACTGGACAGGGCAGCATGACAGCATGTGTAACCCGTCAGAACTGGTGGTTTTCCTGATGTTCCTTCTCTTGGTCATGCTGGAGGCTTCTGTGACAGAAGCAGCAACTACTGTGGGGTAATTACGTGTAGTTATATAAAACGGACTAATGCCAGACAAGCACATTGCCTAAAAGGACTGTTTGTGTTCCTTGTTAAATGTTTTGCCAAGCTGACCATGCCCTTTATTTATCTCTAGTACAACATGCTTATTCTGCCCCATCTACTGTATTCACCCTGCAAATTTATGAGGCTCTATTAATCTTCTGCCCTGCTGACTATCTCTGTTGCAAAGTGTCAGCAGACTTTTGTACCTTGCTAATGTACAAAGGGCTTCCTATGAGTAATATCAGCATTTTGCCTTTTAATTGCACATATAATTTTTAGGTCTTACAGCTAATAAGGGAATTGAGACCACAGTTCATCACTGTCTTGAATGGTACTCCAGGGGTGTGGGGACTGTGGAAGCTGAGAGAAGGATATAGCTGTTCTGGTTCCAAGCAATAGTTTCTCTCATTATAATGGTACCATCCACACTATAGTGTTAAGGGTCTGTCACTTTTCCCATTATACACCCTACTTTTCTGGGGCTTTATAACTCCTCAGTACAAATGTATTCTTCTTTGAAAAATTTTCGTGTTAGATCTTAGCTCATGAGTAGTTTTATCACCCTTCATATCAATTCCCATAGAAATTAGCTGTATGATATTTAAAATCAAAGAAACCAACATAATCGCTTGGCCGAACTCCTGAACTTCTAAGGCTTTCAAATAGGTGCATTTTTGCTAGTCCTTCAACTGACCTTTTTCTATTGGACTTTTTTTTTTAATGCAGACTTAGTTTTAAGTACTTTCAAGGAAAAAATGTTAAAATAAATGGGGGATTAGTGTTTGCAATGTGGGCATTTTGCTTTTGCATCAATAGCCTTTCACAAACATTTTTACTATGCCTGAAAAATGTGCATTATTGATGAGTGTACTTCTTACTGTGCAAAAGCCATTAGGAAAGAAACGAAAGATCTGTGGCAGGAAGAGGGGGCACAGAGAGGGCCTGGGTGGATGGCGTTTTCGTTTAGCAGTTAGGGAGCGCCCATAGCTGTCCTGCCTAGGCTGGACTATTTCATTTGCATCTTCTTGCATAGTTACTGCATACCTCTTTGGGCACCTGGAAAAGAGAAGCTTGTGAAAGTGTAATTATACGGCATTGAAAGCAAATTGCTGAATGTGTCAGACACAGGAAATCAGACCCTAAAATTTAAGGAAGAGGCAATTTGGGGAGATCGGAGGTCCGGTTCTTGTCTTGAATGTTTATGATTCTGAAGATCTTCCTGGGGCCCAGCTGCTGTAGGTGTGACTCAGGGGGTTGGATTGTGGGTTGATGTCCTTTCTGTGGCTTCAATTCTAGGCAGGCAGGCCAAAAAGACAGAAGCAGAATGGCTGAACATCAACCTGATTCCATCAGGCAAGGAAAGTTCCAGCAAAACCGAACACCCCATTTGGCAGCTTGAGCTCCCTGTTTCTCTCTTGTGGCACCTGTATTTCCTCCACATTTGAGCATCAGCCCATGGGGTTAGGCCACCTCACAGCGAGATGGAGGCCTCCTCTCTCAAGTGCTGTGACTCTTGAGGTCCTCAGTGTGGTCTTATTTTGCTTGTTCCTGGGAGTTCAGGAATTTTAGGCCATTCTTGGCTGAATCCCCGAGCAACATCAAAAGCAGAAGAAAGTCCTCTGCTGGTCCCAGGTATACCATGTAAGGTACCAAGCTGAGATGAGATAACAGAGGCCCTCCCTGACTTACGGAAAAAAGCCAAAGCTCTTTACTAGACTGGAATCCAGAGGGAAAAAACTAACTTAATCAAGTGACTACCATGCGTCATCCACACTCTCATTTACTTCTCTGATTAACTTGGATTATAGACATTATCTTCAGGTTACAGGTGAGAAAGTTGGGATTGAAAAAGCGTAGGACACTTTTCCTAGATACGGCGGTCAACTGTAGACTTTCTGAGTCCACATAATAATCATCTTTTCTTGTATCACAGAGCCAAAAAACCCAAAGGAACAGATTGGTGTACAGCTTAGGATTTATCCTTAAAATAATGCTTTAGGGCTTCCCTGGTGGCGCAGTGGTTGAGAGTCCGCCCGCCGATGCAGGGGACGCGGGTTCATGCCCCGGTCCGGGAAGATCCCACGTGCCGCGGAGCGGCTGGGCCCGTGAGCCATGGCCGCTGAGCCTGCGCGTCCGGAGCCTGTGCTCCGCAACGAGAGAGGCCACAACAGTGAGAGGCCCGCGTACCGCAAAAAACAAAAAATAAATAAATAAATAATCATGCTTTAAAACATGCTATTCCTATAGTCACTCTCCATCTTCACTTTTGCCTTGTTATTCATTTATAGTCATTCAATAAAAAATATTAATGAAATATCAACTGTATGCCAGATGTCAATATGTGATGTCTCCGTATCATTTCTATACAAAACGCTGCGGCTGTGGTTGCTTCGCATTTGCACAATGGGGCCCAGGAGGCTGATGGGAAAGCAACAGCGCTTCCCTCGTGAAGGGGCAGAGCCGTGCTGTTAGGCTGCCCCACATGAGCAACAGTACCTTCTACGTGGTTTTTGTCTCACTGTGTCACATGCTATTTGTCTTGAACATCTTTTTAAACCATGATCCGTGATGATTTCACCTAACTTTCGGTAAAACAAAAATAAAACCAAAAAACAATAACCACTCTAACCCCGTCACGACAACTTTATAACTAAAAGAGCCTTGTTATTCAGGCAAGTAGAAGTTTACACGGATTATTTTCTTAAATGAAAATCAGTTTGATCCAAAGAATAAGAACTTTATAGCCAAAAAGTTCCTTAGAGATTGCAGTAAAAACTAAGATCGTATCTTCAGAGTTTTTTTTAAATAGCTTAAAATCTGTGCTTCTCCTAGAATAACCCTTTTCTGCTGTCAGTTTCATCATCAGTACTACCAGTCAGTTATATTGATTAAGAACACATATAACAACATAATTCCACAAACTGTTTATCAGCATTGGAAATAAGACTGCTTTTTCGGAGCACATCAGCTACTGGAACCCTGCTTGCTTTACACAGGGAGAATTCTCTTGGGACTATGAGAGTCAATAGGTCAGATCTATAGAAGGGTCATAGATTTGGAATCAGAGACGAAGTAAGCTTCCTGGGAAAGCAACTTTGAGGAAGGAGACATAAATTTACGTTGACTTTTTTTTCTTTCAAAATATTTAGTAGAAAACCAGTAACGTGAATGCTTTGTACTTTTTTTTCCCTGTCATTGTGATCAGCGTCCTTAAAATACTTTCAGAATAGACCGTGCTGTGATATTCTAACTGGTGGGTGCATTGACTTATTATGAGGACTATTCTCAGTCTTCAAAGTATATTAAGATTGTGTGACCATGTTCACGTATCAAACAAATCAAGGGCTCTGGGGTCAGAACACCCAGGTCTGTATTCTGGTCCCACAACCTACTAGGCTGTATAATTTAGGCTAAGTTACTTAACCACTGCCTGCCTCAATTTCCCCATCAAAAAATGGGGATCAAACTGAACTACCTCAGATAGTTGTTGTGAGGATTAAATTATATTATATAAGGAAAATACATAAAACCATTCCAGGCACTGAGTGCTAAATGATGATTTTAAAACCATTCCAAAGTCTCATTTCTCAGTCAGTTTTGTTGCTACTTCCATGAACATCTCTCAAGTCTGTCGAATAGAGAAGTAATTTCTCATTTATTTAAATTCAGAAAGCATTTTTTACAAAATAATTGGCAATCCAAAAGTAAAAACTCCTAACGTTTTTCAAAGTTGTCTCTTCATTATGTCATGGTGCTAATTTTAATAATTGCATGAGAAATCTATGGGAGAATCTAGAGGGTATTTTTTTAAAAATTGTAACTGAGAGATATGTATCCTGTTGGAAATGATGAAAAGAGACTTGGCTGCTGGGGTAAAAAGACTGTAAGATTGACCCCCCAATGATCACTGCCTTTTGCTATGCTCTTGTGTAATCTCTTCCTTTGAGTATGGGCTGGACTGACTGACTCGCTTCTACGATAGAAGTGATGGGACCCTATTTCTGAGGTTAGGGGATAGACTGTGGCTTCTGTCTTGCTCAGTTTCTGTCACTGTCTCAGATCACTCACTCAAGGGAAGGCCAGCTCCCAAGTCATGCGGCAGTTTCATGGTAAGTCCACATGGTGAGAGACCAAAGCTTGCTCAAAACTACATGAGCGAGTTTGGAAGTGGATCTTCCTGACCAGTCAAACCTTCAGATGGGACAGCACCCCTGCTCTGAGCTTGAATGGACCTCATGAGAAACTGGAACCAGAGGCACCCAGGTGATGGTACCTGGATTTCTGGCTCGTGGAATGGTGAGATAATGTGTTGTTTCAAGCTGCTGAGTTTAGGGATAATTTGTTACATAGCAATAGATAACTAATGCCAATATTGTTGACTCAAAAGAGCCAGAAATTTCCAGTCTCAGCAGGAGGTAAACCAGGGTTTGGAAAGCTATGGATTGTGAGCTAAATTCACTACACATCTTTTTTTTTTTCTTTCATTGAGATATAATTAACATTCTTTTTTGTACAGCCCCCAAGCTAAGAATTGTTTGCACGATTCTTTTTTTTGTCTGTACCCAAAAGGTTTTATAGGAAAATCTACCCATTACACTAGGGCAACTAGGACTCGATGATCTTTCTCTGGGAAGCCACAATCATTCAGCTCAACAGGGTCCAGGAAGAACTGAACATGACAGCCCT
Organism: Physeter macrocephalus; assembly: GCF_002837175.3. Lineage (NCBI taxonomy): Eukaryota > Metazoa > Chordata > Mammalia > Artiodactyla > Physeteridae > Physeter > Physeter macrocephalus. Next base: position 53,530,642 of record NC_041226.1, on the reverse strand, counting down.
GACCAAGGCTAACGAAGTCATTTTCCATATCTGTGTCTTCACACAGGCTGAATCTCATGCCATGAAACATCTTCCTCTTTGCTCCCGTAGGTAACTTTTTCTCATGTTCCTAAATCACATGTTACAGCACCTCCCCCTCTACATCCTGTCCTGCTGTGCTTCCAGATCCTGTAGACATGTCATTATTGTGTTCTGTACATGGAGCTCAATGTTGACAAAACAGCACTCACCACACTGATTAATTCTCCGTTTGTGTTTTCACAATTTTAAAAGGTTATAAAAAAGAAAACAAAACAAAGAATAATATGTTACAGATACTTATATTTGGAAAGCAAGTCCTGAGATATTAACTATCTGTCCCTTTAGAGAAAAGTTTACTGACCCCTGAGATAAACCACTGCACTTCCCAGAGGATGATCAGCCCTCCTAAAGTCACCTGAAAAAAACTACAGACTGTAGAACAGAGTTGTTCAGCACTCCAGATGGTTGACTCTTTTTTTTTTTTTTTTTTT
>NC_041226.1:53486132-53529945 GCF_002837175.3 Physeter macrocephalus | reverse complement strand
GTCCCCTGCATCGGCAGGCGGACTCTCAACCACTGCGCCACCAGGGAAGCCCCAGATGGCTGACTCTTAAATAAGCTGTCTTCTCTAGTCTGTGCCAAATGTTCTGTGTATTCCTCTACACAGGAGTAAAATAATAATTATCAACCATCTCTAACTACCTAAAGTTATCCAGATAGAGAATACTTAAAGAAGAACAAAAGCACCCTACATGACTATGCACATATCGAATTTTATTTTTAAGTGTATAGTTAAATGAATGTTCTTAAAAGTCTAGGATTTGAATAGACTGTATGTGTCACAGAACCCCAGTAAATGCTGCATATTAATTCTGTATTCTAGATGCCAGGAATCCCCAGGACTCAGGGCATGAGGACAGTCAGACAGTCACCCTGTCCGTGGCTGCAGTAGAAACAAAGCAATTCTAGACAAGTGCTACTCAAAGTGTGGTCCATGGACCAGTGCTCGTCTTTGTGCTGTTTCTAACCTGTTTATGGTAGGAAAAGAATGAAAATGGGAGATAAAGCATTTAGAAAGTAGTATAGCAATTGATGAACTAATTGTTGAATATAATTATTAAAAAGATTAAATATTGCCTTTTGTATATCTTTGGGGTTTCTATCTAATTTTTCTTGTAATAATTTTTATCATATTTTACTAAAGTATCAATATACAAGGGTTTGGGATTTAAAAAAAAAACTTGTCTTTCAACACAGAGAGATTGAGAATGGTTTAGGAGGTCATTAAAAAGCCTCCAGTGTCTTGGGGTTAGGTCAAGGTTTTTATGACAAGATCTATTTCTATCAATACTATACATATTTGGTCAACCATAGTAATGAGCCAAAGCCCACAAACTAAAAGAAATACATATGTGCTGACCAAAGATTTGTCATAGGTACTCAGGATGATCATATACCAGTCCCACAAAAAAGTTAGGACATCTGTCTCTTTTTTCCAGATGGCCTCTCCTCTCAATATTTAGTTTAATATTTAAGCAAGATATGCTAAATACAGGTACTTCTTTCCTCTACTCCATCAAATAGAAAAGCTCTAAGAATGAAAGGGATTTCAGTAAGTGGATGGAGATGTTGAAACTTTGCAACACATTGAACAGGGATGACAAAACCCTTGACACCATCATCGGGTTCTATCTCCATGACAGACATTGCTACCAATCAACACATTCTTTCCTGCCTAGCCAAATGCAGCTGCATGTCTCATGAGAGCATTCCAGGGAGCCACTACTAATCAATCAGAGTGATCCCATGAGTTGAACCCTCTTTGCCATTTCCAGTAAAATGAGAAGAGCAAGGGTATCACAGGAATTAGATCCAAGCCTGGTTCTGACAGCCAGCCATTTGAATCTGATCCACTCTCATTATCTCTAGATCTGTATGCGTCATCTGTAACACATAGGGTTGGCCTCAATCAGGGATTCTCATGTTAGAATTCAGGGTAGTCTTTAAAAACCCCTGATGCCCAGCCCCCAACTATTGATTGAGTCCTTTTTTAGGCTGTCCAATGGCAACTTATGCATCGGTAATTTTAAAAGCTGCCTCAGTGATTCTAATACACAGCCAGACTTGAAAACCATTGGATGAGAGGATCTCTTTGGTCCTTCCAACTCTAATATTCAAGACTCTATGATTATTTGAAGCAATAATATGTCAGTCATGCAGACTTAGAGTCAACCAATTAAATTGGATTGGCTAGGACTCGAAGAGCCAACATAATCCTTGGGTGGTTTATAACTAGAGAGCATAAAAGGCATAGGATTTTGAAATATGAGGTAATAATTCTATCTTAGGTGCATGTGATCACAACCACTCAAGCGTCACTCTTATGGTTTTTATGACTCCTCAGGATACCTTGTAAGAATTATTACAGCCCCATAAATCACGGTTGCCTATTACTACAGGTAGTCATAATTTATAATAATAATAACTGTTAATAATAATATGCATTTTAATGATCCAAGTTCTTTTATTTGAGGATCTCAATGTATTTTATAGATCTTAACTCATTAATTTTAATATTTCTGTGTAAAGGGCATAAGCCCATAATCATCATCCCATTTCACAGGTGTAAAAACTAAGTCAACTAGTCAACTGAGTATGTGTATCACACATGCTTAAATTCAATCCAGAATCTAGAGGTTTTATTCTTATGATGCTAAGCACCTAGAGGTTTAAACATCCTCTCTCAAAATTTCCATAAAGCATAACCCTATCTTACTTATTCATCCATATCTATTATTTCCCAGACTCTGAAGATACACAGATGAGTTAATGCCCTAGTATGGGCATGAAAGAGAGACATATTAATAAATACTTACCATAAAAGTGACAATTGCTTTAATAGAAATATGTCTGTGGAGCCATGACTGCGTTGAGATGAAGTGGGCTGACTTCAACATTGGGAAAGTTGGGGTGTGTGTTTTCCAGAGAAAGTGACTTGAGAGCTGGGTTTTGAAGAACACCTTGAGTCTAGCCTCTGCAAGAAGGTGGGGCAGTGTGTTCCAAGCAGAGGCATTTTGTTGAAATACAGAGGCATGATGGAGATGTCTCTTATGTGTGAATGGGAATAGGAGCAGATAAGGCAGGAAAATTAAGTTGGAAACAAATCCTGAGGTTCCTTAGACATCCTAAGGACTGTGATCTTTTTGCCACAGACAGTTTATATTTTCATGGCTTGTATTTATATGTACATCCTCCTTTTCATATGAAAAATTTTTTTGTAAGCGAATGCATAACAAGAAAAAACAGCAAAAAAATGTTTTTTAATGTTCTCTTTAGAATGTATTTTAAAACCATGGGAAAATAATAGAAAAACTATGCCATGGATTTCTATGTTTTTGCAAGCAAGTCTCTCAGGGTATCTCACTCATTACTTGCTAATTTTCTGAACTGAGAGATGAGGAGCCTGTTTAGAACTGTAGAATTTTAGAATTAAAAAAGATCCCAGAGGTCAACTTCAGAAGCTTTTGAACTACCCTCCACCAAACAAGCCTCTGTTCTCACTCCTTGTCCAATGGTGCTCTGTAGCATCTACACAATGTGTTCTGTGGGATGCTAAGCTTTCAAAGTGCCCCATTAAAAAGAGAAGGTTCATGGTCAAGTAAGTCTATAAAGCTCTTCATTCTAGAACTCTATCTTAAAATGCCTCAAAATGCATTAGGATTATAAAGACTGAGAGAAGTCCCGTAGGAGACAGTCTTGTTAAGTTCATTTAAACCAGTATTTCCCAAACTTATTTAATAATACAACTATTTCTTTAAGAACTCTAATTAACAATCAGCTTTTTTTCTCTCATATTTGTCACCTAGTATTACTGATTTTAATCCCCCCCTTTCAGACTAGTGAACTTTCTGGCTTCCTTCCTTCCTTCCTTCCTTCCTTCCTTCCTTCCTTCCTTCCGCCCTCCCTTCCTTCCTTTCCTCCTTTCTTTCTTTCCTTTTTCTTCCTGGAACACATTCTTGGTTTCTAGTAAGTTCAAACAGAAAGAAGGTTGTCATATCACCCTATACTTTAACTGTGTACTCAGATTATATTCACAGCAGACTCAAGGGTTGCCCACCTCTATTGGGAATAAAAACAGAATTCTCCCTTCAAGGGCTTCCTTGAGGTTCATCTTTCTTGGACACCTTTTCCTGGCCACTCTTTTCCTCTGGGCTCAAGTACTCCTGAAGATGTGCCCTGCTTACCTAACTATCCATGGTGGATAGTCAGCTATCCATGGTGGCAATGAGCAAAATATCAACCAGTCTGTCTTAAATACTCCCACACAACAGCTAATAGAATCCTTCATTCCCAATTCAAATGGTCCTTTAAAATGCTGGATGAGCCTTTTTGTGTGATGCCAATTTAAGAAAAATATATTAAGCTGCATTTTTATTTTGATTCAAAGTGAAAATAACTTTATTGAGTCCCAAGGAAACATTTCTAAATATCATAATTAAGAATACTACTTTATAAAACAGAAGAATGTTAATGAACAAATGGCACTGCTTTTAAAGCCACAGAATCGTTACCATATGGCCCTATTTGAGGTATAGAAACTCATGGCACATCTACTCATTCATAGCTTACGTTTGTAAAGTTCTTTATGACTCAGAAAGTAGCTTCACAGACATTTTCTGATTGCAAATTCAAAGCTACTCTTAGAGCATGTATCATCATTATACCTGCTTTACAATTAGGGAAATCAAAGCTCAAAGAAGTATAACAAAATTGCTCAAGGTCATGCTGCTGAGCTTGGGCTAGAATGAGTTGAATGCATTTAGAACCTCAGGTAAAACAGATCCCTTTCTAGGGCTCAGAATACATAGATGACTGACTCTCTGTGGTTGTACGTTGCCTCCATAGTCAAGCTGGGAGGGCCAGGTGTGTTCCCAGATTTCTCAGAAAGGCTGGCTGCTCTGTGCTGGTCCTAGAGCACCCAAGTGGATGCTGGGGCCCAAAGGTCCAAAATTGCTTTTGACTCAGGTCTGAGCCTATGGGTGATACTTTCACCATACCCAACCACTATCCTGGTTGCCATAAGCCTAGGAACAAGAATTTCTAAACGACTTTCACGCTTTAGAAGGTGTAAGATGTTTCCCTAGGTCTAGCAGTGCTTCTCAAACATGGGCATGCATCAGAATCACCTGGAGGGCTTATTAAATCAGTTTTCTGGGCCAGTCTCCCCAGAGTTTCTGATTCAGTAGGTCTGGAATGAGGGTAGAGAACTGGCCTTTCTTACCAGTTGCCAGGTGATGGAGAGGCTGTGCTATGGGGACCGCACTTTGAGAACCACTGCCCTAGAGTCTCTCTTTCCCTCCTGAGCAAGCTCTCCTCCTTCCATTCATTTGTTTTGATAAGAGTTGAAATGTTACTTTAGAAATTAGATCTTGGGTACTTCCAGAAATTAGGTATTTCCTCTTGTCTTAGATCTCAAGTTGCTCAATTACAAAGTGAGAGAAAAGTACCTTGATTACAGAAGTTCCACAATCATTAATACCAGTTCAGTCATTATATAGCTCTTAAGCTTTGAGCAAATAGATACCTTGATTGTGTTGTCTATATGTGTCCAGCCCAATAGCTAACACATATAAAATTATACCCATATTTTAAATAACCTAATAATTTTTACTTAAAAAAATTAATGATACATAGAAATAAAAGTGAAATCTTTCCCTACTGTGGACCTGACTAGTTCCACAAAGTTACTTGTCTAAAAATATACAGCAAGAAAAGGCAGAGTCAGATGTAGAATTCAGGCCTATTCATTCCCCTTACAAATTTCCCCCAGGTACACTACTGCACAACAATAACAATAGTAGATAAATAGTCAAATGGGCTTTGGAATGCCTAGTATAGAACCTGACAAGAAATAAAGTGATTCATCCACCTCTCCAGATATCCATTTCAATAGTTCCATTAGTAATAGAATTTATCTTCTGGATGCATAATTGATAACAGAATAAAAATAAAAATAGATCTTTAAGTATCTAAGTACAATACATACTACAGTACAGCAATCATTTCTGCAAAACTCAGGGGTGTAATTTCTTTATGCCAAGTTTTTAAGTCCGCTTACAGCTCATCGACGAGGCTTTCGGCTAAGTTCAGCCCGAGAGATGTTTATGTTTGCATTTGTAAATGTAAGTAAGGGTCTCCTTCATTTCTAAAAATAATCCTATCAATGAAAATATTTCATTCCCCTTTAGAATAAATGACTTAAAACTCCAAATCTAAGAATGACAGCAAGATAAAGAAAAGAGTTGGGCTGATGAAAAGTCATCCAATAGTTTAGATGGGGGAAACTGAGGAAAGGACTTCATGGCAATTTGACTTGCCTTCTTCTAAAGACAGGAGCTTACTTTTGGTGCACCATGCTTTATGCTTCTGGTTTACCCAGAGCTCCTTCTTGCTTACTTGCTCATACACCTGAAGCAGTCATCTCTACAGTGACTAGAGAACACCAAATAATGCAACTTTCTGGTAATCCCACCAGGACTATGATATTCAGTATGGTAGCCACTAGGTAGGTGCATATGAATGTTGAGCAATAGAAATGTGGCTAGTCTGAATTGAAAGGTACTGTAAAATATGTAAGATTTCAAAGCCCTTGCTGTGAAAAAAGAATGTTAAATATCTCAACAATTTTTTATATTGCTTACATGTCTAATGATATTTTGGATATATTGCCTTAAATAAAATATATTATTAAACTTTTAAAGAGATAGGAGCTTAAACAGCATAGAGTTGCAGAGAGTTTACAGGAGGTAAAAGCCAGCATGGATAGCAAAAAAGTTTTTCAAGGCCAGCAAAGGAAATGAAATTCTGGTTAATTCAGTTCAATGAGTATGAAGTAAATGTCCACTGTGTGTTTGGCAATGTTTTAGTCACTGGGAATGCAAAGATGAGAAGAGCATTGTCTCCATCTTCAAGTGATTGAAAAAGTCATACAGCAATGATTCAGAATGAAATGGTTTCAGTTTCATGCTTTACTTACATTGCCAAAATTCAGCATGGATCACATTAGACAAACTCAGACATAATATAAGTCTGTTGGACTCAAGTCAACAAACACGTATTGGGTATTGGGCACTCCATACAAGGTCAGGGATGCTCGAGGGGCATGTGGTGAACAAGGCATTGTACCTGCCCTCAGACTGTGATCCAGCTCCTCATAAGAATGTCTGGTCCAAAGTTCTAGGCCCTGCATATTTTAACCGAGATTATTATCTGTAACTTGTTTCCTACTTGGGGGCATGAATGTTGGCTCAAGTGGGAAGCGAATACTGACAAAACAGCTTTGAGGTTAGGAAAAGAGGTGAGATTGCTCAGATCACGTGAGACCAGAAGAGGACCTGGAATCAAAACATCTGACCCCTTCTTCCTCTCTGTTCTTGCTCTACCATATTCTGACCTTCAGCCAAAGTGCCTACTATAGCATTTGATTTTTGACAGTTCTTAGAGGTTCCTAAATGCAGGGACATTGTTTTATCATTGAAGATCTAGAAATCGGCACTGAATCTAGCACATATACTACTCTTAGCAGATGTTTGTCGACCACAAGCCTGGAGAACATCAACACATTTGGGGAGGTGGGAGAAAAAGACCAATAGATCACACGTTGTATGGTTTCTTTACACCAAGCTCCAGATGCCCCTGTCTCTTGCTATTCTATACAGTAAACTACCAATAAATACTGAAGGAAGCAAAGACAAGAAGAAGGAAAAGTCATTATGCAATTCTTAAAAATGCATAGAAAAAAAGACTGGAAGGAATTGTGCCAACATTTAAAATCTTTCTTGTACAGTGGGATTATTGGTGATGGTTTGCCTATGTTTAAATATTTTTCTCCAATTTCCAATTTTCTAAATTCAGCATGTCTTAGTTTTGCAATAACTTTGTGAGCTTCAAAATTAACTATATATGTCCCTTTTTCTTTTGGCCACTAAATGGAGTAAAGGCAAATTTATAGAAACTGTGGTAATTACATAGGTGATTGATTGGTTGAGTTGTTTGAGATGTCATGTCAGTAAGTTTAATAAAACGGAAATGTGTTGAATATACACTAAGTCTCTGCAAAAACTAGTGTCAATTCACTGTGTTTGTATTTACAATTATTAATAGTATCAGTGAAACTAGTAATCAACAATACTTTTATATTTCTTTCTTAGAGTATAGATTAACCTTTTCCCCTTTTGCAAAGGATTATATAAAAGGAAACTAATTTAAATACAAAATGAATAACATTTGCAAGTAAAACCACAAAAATTCCTGGGGCTTATATTTCTTTAATGTTGGAAATATTTGTTAAAAGTTATATTTCCTGTTGTTTTATATTTAATGAATATGACTTTGCCTCCAGAATCTGATTTTTTACACACTCTCCAGAAGCACTTCACAGAGTATCATACGCAAATCTATTTTTAAATGCTTTGAACATATTAATAATAATTAGTGTTTCGTGAACACTTTTTATATGTAATGCTAAACCTCTGAAATTAACTTTGAAGTGCATGTTCCTAAACTTCTAATCAGGCTTTCATTTAACTAAATCAGTAAGCTAAAACCTGATAAAATCACAAAGGCTTTCAAAATTATTAAAGGGAAGTGGTTTTACTTAAAGGGTCTGCTGTCTTAGTTTGTGGTTGCACAAACTTAGGAATTATTTTTGTCAGCACATTCCCTGAGTGCTAGAGGAAAGGCTCTATTAGGCACTGTGGAGAAAACAAAGCTTAATGTGGAATGGATATTGCTTGCAAGAAGCTTAAAGTCTAATTGAGAAAAAGAAGACATGAAAACACACACACTGAAAGTATGAGAGAAAGTGATAAAGAGAACAAGAAAAGCACAGATAAAGTGCTGTGGAAATAAGAGAAGGGGATAAGAGATTAAGTGTCATGTAAGCTAGACCTGGAGGAATAAGATGCAGATATGTAGAGATGGGTACGACAAGCATTTCAGCTTTGAACTCTTATCTGTCATATTAAATTGTAACTATTGGTTTACATGACCGTCCCAATTTCACTAGACAGTGAACTCTGAAAGCCAGAACCATGTCTTAGCCCTTGACATATCCTCAGCTCCTAAGACAGTGACTGGAACATAGCACTGACACATATTTGTCGAATATTGAATGGCTAGAATGAGAAAAAGTACAATGGTAAATCCTGGGAGCTCTGGGGATGAGCAAAGGTCGTATGTCAAGGGTGGTAAGTTCAATTTGCTGGACAAGAGCAGTATGAAGAGCACGGAGATGGACCAACTGAGGAATTTTTGCAGACAGCTACTAGAATGTCTGGAATGTCAGGTTTGGACTTTAGCCTATATACAGATGGGGACCTGGTGGATATAGGGAAGGACATTGTCAGTGCTATGTGAAAGACATGGTGGCAGAATGTGAGGAAGCCATCATCAATTGTCATCTTAGTCAGTTTGGGCTTTCATAACAAAATACCAGAGACTGAGTGGCTTAAACAGCAAACATTTATTTCTTATAGTTCTGGAGTTTAGGAAATCCAAGATCAATGGCCAGCAGATTTGGTGTCTGGTGGGGCCCACTTCCCAGTTTATAGATGACTGTCTTCTTGCTGTGTCCTCGTATGACAGAAAGAGCAAGAGAGTTTTTGTGTGTTTGTGTGGGTGTGTGGGGGGGGTCTCTTTTATAAGGGCACTAATCCCATTCATGAGGTCTTTATCCTCCACCTACTCACCTGCCTAGGGCCCCACCTCCGAATATCATCAAACTGGGGGTTAGGACTTCAACATATGAATTGTGCAGGGACACAAACATTCAGTGCATAACACATGGTCAGAGATAATACCGATCTGTAATAAAGTAGAGATAGTAGAAATGGAAAGCAAGGGTGGTAGATGGAAGAGATCTCATGTATAGAACCAACAGGACATGGCAACTGAGTGAGTATAGGGTTCACAAAAGAAGTGGAATGAACTTAACTGAGGCTTTCTACCTCAGCAGCTGAGGAACAGTATTCCCTTTCTTAAGAAGAAGAAGCAGATGTGTGAGAGGACTGAGGTCTCTATTTTAACTGTGCTGAGTGTAGAATGCCCAACTTCACACAGCCAGCAAATAGTTCAACCCCTGCTCAAATTCAGATCTTCTACTTCCACCTGAGTGCTACTTCAGGACACAATGGTCTCCTTATTCTGAAATATTTGAATGATTGGCTTTAGCTTCAGAATCTGCTATTGAAATAAATTTCACCTGTACTTTGAAATAAGTAACTCATTGATATGGACTGAATTGTGTCCCCAAACTCATATGTTGAATCCCTTATCCCCAATGTGACTGTATTTGGAGATAGGGCTCTTAGGAGGTGATAAGGTTCAATGAGGTCATGAGAATGGAGCCCTAATCCGATAGGCTTGGTGGTCTAACAAGAAGAGGAAGTGATTCTCTCTCTCTCTATTCTCAGTCCACATACATGCACTGGGGAAAGCCCAGGTAAAGACACAATGAGAAGGCAGCCATCTCCAAGCCAAGAAGAGAGTCCTCACCAGAAACTGACCATGCTGGCACCCTGATCTCAGACTTACAGCATCCAGAACTGTGAGAAAATTAATTTTTGGTAGGTAAGCCTCCCAGTCTATGGTATTTTTCTGTGGCAGCCGTAAATGGCTGAGACTGACATGTCTGTAAATGAGGCAACAAAGAATGTAACAACCTTCAAGATGAATGATCACTCCAACAGAAACCCTACTTTTTCTCTTAAATAGCAAGTGTGTTTTTCATGTGAGTTTTTGTTTTTAATGTAAATAAACAAAATGCTCTCAACTCTTCCCTAGTCAATAGCCTGTATGATCCTTGGGGTAAAGCCTGCATTTTGTCCACCATGGTGACTGGCATAAGGAAAGCATTCAAACATTTCTTTCTGAGTCAACAAGTATTATTCATTTCCCTGCCTGGGTGGTAGGACACCACTAAATCTTAACCAGAGCAGAGGTTTGCCTTCCTCAGAAATCCAAATGACACCAGCCTAGGGAATATGTAATGTGTGATTTTTTTCCAAACATAGGCTATCCATCCTTAGTTTCTGCAGTCAACCAACAACACCAAATGAGCAATACAGAATTGGTTTTGTGCTACTCACTAACAAATATGGACTAGTAGTTTAATTTTACAGAACTCCTTTGGCCCATTCAGAGAAAAAAAAACAAACAACATTGAGTACATGTAAATCGTCCAAATGGAGAAAATTATTAAGCTATTTAACAGAGCAAATGAAAAATATTTTACTTTTATTTCTATGTATTAAAGGAGAAGTGAGGTAAGGTATAAATGATTTTATATGACACTGGGAAACAAAACTAACACTTCTTTCGAGTTTAATGGCACAATTTTGCTCTATTTGGTTTTACTTTATAAGAGGTATGATTGACCCTACAATAAGGCCATGTTACAGTCATCATCCACTGTATGTCACATAATTACTTCAAGCTCATTGGCATGGCCCAGTGGTTAATCTCCATCCCAGTGGCTTGACTTCTGTTTATCTCGCCTTTCTCTTCAGACCTGCCCTGATGATCAAAACCTGCCAATTTCAGCTATTTTCACATTGGTCAGAGACAGTCAGCATTGCCAGGAAACCGCAAAAACAATCTTGAAATGTAAGAGAGTATGTGAAGTATGTGACTGTGGAAATGTACTAAAACGACTAAAATGGCCCAGCTTTTGAAGCTAAATTTTTGCAAGGAAAGAGGGGGGACAAGGCACAATTCACCTTGACTTCTCAGAATCAAACCTGATTTTTGCTGTAAAGCCCATCTGCTTTGACGTTTGTGAGTGTTGATCTAGGATCAGTCCCTGGGAGGGGTATTCCTGCGGCAGATCAGTGGCACAACTCTGCGTTGGCAACTAACGGCCATTACTGACTCGTTGTCTATTCATTTCAGATTGTTTCTATGGAGGATTTATAGAAACAATACCAAGGTAGCACCAAGGTGGCTATCAATGCTGTTTACAGACAATTTAGAGGAATCAACCTGCAGTTATGTCCGGGCTGGCTTCCCTCTTGGTCCTGGGGCATAGTGTTCTAATCCTATTGTGACGTGATTGTTTCACCATAAACTGCTCCACAGAGGCCTGTAATTGGCATACAGGTTCAAATTAGATTGCTGTGTGTTTAGGAAAGCAGGGGTCATTTCACATCAGCACCTCTCATTAAGAAGCAGGCCACGAAGTTCTCCATTACAGAAAAATCTAGTGCATATATTATCTTTTATTATAAAGAAAATACCCAGACTATATACTCACAGACACACACACACATATATTCTCCATCTTGTCTTTCATCACCATGAGGAGGATGGTAATGTGAAAATGCAAAACACTTTTCTGAGAACGGCAATTAAATATTTACCAGCAATGTATCATGGAACACCGGCTTTAGGAGCTAAAAAGGGGTGACAAGAGGGAAATGAATGGCTGAAAAAGTCCAACAATCAGTCCTGCTGTATTCTAATAATATCATGACATGATGGAGACCTTTCTCCGGAAGCCAGGAAGGCCTATTGTCCCTGTGTTTTCAACTCTAGTGAAGGGTGATCTCAAGTGAGGTGTCAGGAGAAAATGCCCTCTTCCTAAACTCCCGAGCTTCTTTCCAAATCACCAAAGAAGTCTTCAAACCAATGACAGCAAAATGTATTTACTGAAGGATAATCTACACATGGGGCAAGGTTGCCATCTGGAGAGTTGAAACCTGGGCTACACAACACTTCAGTAGAAAAAATAATAAACATTTCACAATCCGATGCCGTAAGTAAATAAACACTTCTCAGGTCTTTGCTTCGGCCTTTCTGTGACCCATGGAGGAAAATAAATATATTTAAAGGAGGCCAATATGAGAAGAAAATTACATAAGCCAGAAAGTATGTAATGTTAGAAAATGAAGAAACAAAATAGTAAAAAATAAATTATGATTATGGATGGAGAAGGAATATGAGAGAATTGATATGCAAAAAACACAATTCAGATCATTAAAAAGTAAGAGTGGGAAGTACAGGAAGAGATAATAATAAGGAAAGTGGGAGAGGGGCATGGAAAAAGCAGAGCGACTTTCCACTTCAAAAAAGGAAACTGATTTGCTTTCAGATGTGTAAAAACAGTAGAGGAATGTGGACTTGAGGCTGATACTAAGGAAGAAGTCAACTAGTGCACCTCCCACACACACACACACCCCACACCCCCACACACACAAACTCAAGAATTTCTCTGTCATCCAAAACATAGGTCCTGGCTCTCATCAGCTATGGAAACAAATCACAGAGAGAGACCAGCACAGCATCCCTGTATGGGTCAAATTGTGTCTTGAGAAAAAGATATGTTGGGATCCTAACCCCTAGTACCTTAGAATGTGACTTTATTTTGGAGATGGGTCCTTATAAAAAGGCTAAATGTGGAGATGGGTCCTTATAAAAAGAGTAAGATGTACATAGAGAGAAGATGATGTAAAGAGACACAGGGAGGAGATGCCATCTACACCCCAAGAAGAAAGGACTTGAACAGGTCTTTCCTTCAAACCCCTCAAAAGGAACTGACACTGCCAGCACCTTGATTTTGGGCGTCCAGCATCCAGAACTGTGACAATAAATCTTCTGTTGCTTAAGCCACCTTGTTTGTTATGGCAGCCCTAGCAAACGAATATGGTCCCATAGCCAGGGAGTCTGACTCTCAGTTGATAGATAGTTCAGCATCGCTCTCCCAAACTTCCAAATTCCTCAGGTGTGCCTTCAAGAGATTCCTTAAGATCAACCTCAGGGCAGCTCCAGAAGCCTTTTGTTCTGCACAGCAGCTTGTGAATTCTCTGCTCTTTCCATGCTTGGGTACATCAAGCAGGTATAATTCCCCACTGGCAAAGGCTTCTGGCTTGCTGTCTTCAGGACCTATAATGTTCAGAGTCTACTGGGATATAAAAACTTCCTAGAGGTTCAGAAGTATAACCTAACACCAGCATCCAGGGACACATTGCAAGGCCTTGCCCCCCACCAATGGCTAGAGCCACCAACCAAAAAACCTATCTTCATATAAGTGCCGTTCCAATCATTTCAGTAGGTCTTCTAGTAACATTGCATTCTTTCCAAACACACCAGCACAATAGGTCAACCTCTATGCCACTGTCTCACATGAAGCAGGATACACTAGCTGCTGGATTCTTGGTGGGGCTAATCCAGGATCCTCATATGCTATTGTTGTAGGTTCTGAATCCCTGGGAGGTGTTCTCCCCTACCCCATGCCAGCACCAGCCACTTCCTTGCTAGTATATTTCCACTATAATTTCAAAGACAGACCTAAAAGACATGCTTCTTTGCTTGATAGTGATCTTAGGGCAATTGCCAGTGAGGAGACTGTAGCCTAAATGTCCTGGAAAGCATATGGATGACGGTAAAGCATGTCCTTCCTGTCCTTTGTCTCTGAGACAAAGGTGGGAAAAGGCATAAATATGATGTGTGACCTTGACACTATTAATCTCATCATCCAGAAACTTGAGGGGAGGGTGATCTAGAAAATCTCTAGACCCCTTCTCTGATCATTGTATCACTGCTACTCTGAGGGGTTCCTCTCTCCTAACTTCTCCATGTTTCACTGGCTTGGAGTCATTCCCAAAGTGAGCCTTGACCGGTCCTGTCTGGCTTCCTCCACAGTTTTCTCCAAGGTGAAGGCTTTAGAGTAAGTGCTCATAGAGCCCCCTGAGTCTCTTTTACAAGTAAAGAGAATGAACACTCTCTACCCCGTATGAAACTCTAGCACATCAGTGGTTTAAGCGGATGGATTCCTTTCACCACCAGAAAGCTCTGTTACGTAATGTAGTTATTAGGCCAGGCAGAACTTCATCTGATGATAAATGACAGGTCACAGAAAGTTCACGGTCAATAACAGAAGTCGCACATCGGTCCTAGCAGGAGCACACACATAGGAAATTACGCGGGAGCCATCGATAACCATGTTTGGGTCGGATAATTATTATTAGCTTAGTAATAGTGATCGCCATCCTCTCTCTTTCTGCTGATTTAGTAAAGAGCACTGATCACAATGAGGGGTCAAATGTACAAAGCAAATGACGCTCCTTTCCCAGACATGTAATGCAGTTTCTAATGAGCTAATAAATGCTGTGTGTGTGTGTGTGTGTGTGTGTGGAGTTGCAGATGTGTGCTTAATCCAAGAAAATTAAACTTGCTAGGTGGCAGGGGACTCTCCAACTACAACATTTTCTTTTCTTTCTACTAAATCACAGCCCTACCATAAGCTTTCTTTGAAACCCTGGGATAGAGCAGAAAGGAGTGAAAGAATTCCCCTTCTGGCTGCACTTTGAATCTTCTTAAAACCTAATTCAAAGTATTGTCATTCTTTTGTAGACACAAGCCTATAAACTCATTCTCCAGATAGAAGTTTTGAAACAGAACATGGGGACTTCTGATACATGAAGGGCTCCTTAGTAATTAAGATAAAATAAGGATTCCCACACCGGCTCTCTGAAACAGATCTGTGAAACAGCTCGATACTTCACTTCACTGGGCTGAAGCCCATTCGGGCCATCGAATTGAAAACTGCTGGATTATTATTCTTTGATGTCTACAGCTTAGCAGCACAAAGCTGGTCTCTGAGCACTTACTCTCTATAAAGAAATTCCAAATGTTTGGCCTTTGGGCTGTAAATATTGTGTCACCATTGATTTTTAACATATAAAGTGTATTTTCCTGAATGTCAACTATTTTCAAAGTGCAGGGCCTCCCAAGAGCACAAAGTAGAAGGAATTAAAGATGATTTAAAAGCTAAAGCTACAAGCAAGTGGGGAAGAAAGGCAGGGGAAGGAAGAAATAAAAGAGAGAAATGAATGAGAACCCTATTCCAAGCACTGTGCTCTCTTTCATGGTTGAGTTTCAAATGTTACATGAAAATTTATCTCACTGTCACCGAAGCCATGTTAATATCAACGTTATCAGTTCCATTCCTTTACAAGACCAATTGTGTTCTCAAACGCTGCAAACAGCCCTAGGGTGAAATCTTGGTAAGAACTTTATCTCCTTCATTTCCATCCCTTTAATTACTCTTCATAGTAAATAGATGCAAAAAAATATTTGTTCAATGAAGAAATTCTACCAAATCCTCTATTTCCCAAATAGTGAACTTATATTTCAAACATTCTATTAGAACTTTCAATCAAATTAGAAAATGAAACTATCGGGAAATAATTCTGAGCAGTTGTTTACACATTAAAAAGTCTGTCAAATTTCACCTCCTTTTCTTGGCATGGTGTTGAATACAGTCAGAGTTAAAGCAAATATAGTGCCATTTTCCTGGGTTTTGTAAGTTAGGAGAAATACCCTGAGCTGTGTCCCAGACCCACGGCGGATCACCTTGCTCTTTCTTTATCAGCCTCCTGTGCCAAGTCATAATCTAACCATCAAGTTCAGCCTCTGACCTCCAAGATGGAAGCTGAGAAGACCCTTGGGATTTGGGGGAGCTGGGGGAGCTATTCTCTTTCCCTCAGTCAATCAGACAGATGCAACCAAAGTTAGGACAAATCTCTTTATATAAAGCTTTCCCGATTTGCATCTTCCTGTGTGTAAAGCTAAAAGAAATAAAGGTTTTGTTACTTATCTTTAAAAGAAGTCGAGATAAACACCAGTGAACAAACTTTCAGATCCCTCATTGCTTTATAAAACTTGATATAATATATACATCAATATATAATGCAAGGAATTACTCAATTTCAAAAGAGTTTAAAATGTAGACTTGTAGTTTAGAAGTCCAAAGAAACAAAATTGCAAAACTATAGCATTGCTAGAACAGAAGAGAAGGAAGTCTAAGGGAATAGATTTGTAACATGCAAATATGTCAACTTACTGATATCAAAGGAGTAAATGCTAAAACTGTTCTCGCCAACTTCATTCAAATTACTCATCTCTTTTGTTATAAAGCTGTGCTGGCTTGCTTGGGAGTTCTAGGGTGACTGTTTGTGATTCTGACAATCCATTTCTCTCATAGTTCCCTCTGATCCGCATCTTCTGTCTCCTGTAACTGCCCCTGACCATCACTTGTTAACTGGGAAATTGCCTTGATATCTATCCTTCAGCAATAATCTAGCAAGAAATATTTGCGTTCCTCAAGCATGCTCTATCTATACTTAATGCTCCATCCATGCATGTTCTCTAAGGATGTTTTTACAACTGTTAATAAAAAGCAAGTTGACTATTTTAAATTCCGTATAAATGTAAAGGAATTCATTCTGACTCTGTTCAGTGCAAATCAGCCAGTATTAACTGAGCTCCCCTTGTACCCTCAGCTAAATGCCGAGGTGGGTCACCAAAGGAAAAGAGAAAAGAAAACGGCCTTTGCCAAGGAATAGGGAAATCTCAGTCTCATCTCTGCCAAAAAGTCACTGCATAACCTTTGGCCCATCATCTCTCCGGCCCTCAGTTTTTAAAATTAAAATAACTAGCCTGGATGTACTGTAAGGTTTCTCCAGTATTTCAAATAATTCCTGTGTCTTTCTGCGGCTTTGAGACTGTGTGTGTTTTTTAATATACTCTAAGTGCGTAGGTGTATGAGGTAGGGACTGAAGGAAATAAAGGCTAAAATTGAGGGATTAAAATTATACATATTTGTTTGGTGTTTGACCACAAAAGAGAAATCTGAAGTCAAACAATGGAGAAATACATATTGTTTATGATTATGGGACTATAAGTATAATATTTGTAAGAAAGGGGAGACATTCGCTTTTTTTTTTTTTTTTTTTTTGCGGTGCGCGGGCCTCTCACTGCTGTGGCCTCTCCCGTTGCGGAGCACAGGCTCCGGACGCGCAGGCTCAGTGGCCATGGCTCACGGGCCCAGCCGCTCCGCGGCATGTGGGATCTTCCCGGACCGGGGCACAAACCCGTGTGCCCTGCATCGGCAGGCAGACTCTCAACCACTGCGCCACCAGGGAAGCCCGACATTCGCTTTTATATCCATTTTATTCAGAAAACTATTTGCATACCCAAATAGTCTAAAATTCTGATGACAATAGATTTAATCCAGAATTATGTTTAAATATTGATAATACAAGGGCAATTTAAAAAAAAAATTTAGGACATTTTAGGTACTTAGTTGCAATAAGAAATTTTTTTCTCTTTAATTAGGGATAAAACAAAGTCATAAACCAAAATTCTATTTGACTTGTGTTTGTAAAGGATGACAGGCCAACTGAACAATTCCCAAGGAGTTTTAATTAGAGTTACTTTGAGGGCTTGCTTCCGACTATTGCTGAAAATCATTAAATGTTATAGATATGACATGGCAGTGTTAGCTGTGAAAATAATCACAGGCTGAGGTTAGCAATGAAATCATAATGAAGTGACATCATGTTGATATAATTTTATTTCTTCATTAATTATTCCTCCAATATAATAATCACTAAAATCTATACAAACTCCAGGCTGAGCATCTTAAAATTCAATTCCCTTTCAGGAATGCGTAGTCATTTAGATCACCAATTTTGAGAGATAGCAGATTGCCTTTTTCACTCCACTTTTTTGACCACATTTGATTATCTGATAATAATATATTCAGTACACTGTTTAGGAATAACATACTCCTCTCACTTGAGTACCTGGGATAAAGTAAACACACCTTGTTTACCTATACTATCCTAATTCCATGGTTAAATTGAAAGCTAATATTCATTCCTTTGTTCGTTTGATCCCTAACTTTGTGCCAGGCATTGTTTGAGGAACCATGGCTACATCACTAACCAAAACAGAAAAAATATCTTGCCTTCTGGCAACTTACATTCCAGTATTGGGAAGGCAGATAATAAACATAATAAACACAAAAATTGACAAGTGCTATTCGAAAAGTGGCAGGATGTATGTTGAACTCTTTTCCCTTATATAATGGTTTGGTCTAGGTTATGAATAATGCATCTTGTTTCCACAAAGCATTCAGATATTGATATAATTAGACTCATTTCTGAGGTCTTCCTATAGTTCATGCATCAAATAAATGCAGGTCCTTCAGGCAGCTGTGCTTGGGTCTATAGGTATGGGATGTTAAAGAAATGAGAGCAGTCATGCTAACACTGCCCTCACTCCCTTACAGATGCAGGATGACAGTGATTGCCCAAGGCATTCTAATTACAAAGTCTTTAGTAGTCAGGATCTAGCACATACCTGCCAGAAACTTGAGAGGAGAGATGCTGCACCAGGATTTTTATCCTACACAGGAACCCAGCTGGAAGCCGAGTTCTAAAGATGCTGGTGGCGGCATAAAAACCACATGCCTTCAGAGTTCAGTTGTAAGTCTCAGGAATTCTCCCCTTACGAGGGCAGGTACAAACACATCAGTCACAATCTCTCATTCCACAAGAACTAGCCACGGTCCTTGAAGCTGAGAATGTGCTCTGCCAATACTTGGAATTAGAAACGTGATTTTATAAAGCCCAATGACTACACTTCCCACCTGGACATATATCTGAAGGGTTTCCAGAAGAGGCATGTGAGCCGTTTCCAGAAAAGATAACATTTGACTGAGACTTATACACCCTTATCAAATTACTGCAAATAGTTGGTTTTGAAAGTTAAAGAACAGGTGGATGTTTAAATGGCCCCACAAATTTAGAACTGAACACATTAAATCATAAGTCTTAAAGTAAAAATGCAAATTTTATAATGACTTGAAGAAATTTATTATTGAAATGAAAAATTAATAAACTTTTTTCTAAGAGGATAAAAGAATTTAAATAAACATGTCTGCTGTTGTTGCTTTTTTTGCAGATCAATTTCTCTACTCACTACGTTTGTGTTTTTTTCCTCAATATTGTCTCATATAAAAATCTTAGGAAACAGAAAGAAATCCATAAAATGAGTCTGCTCCCAGACTGTCAGAAGCAAACTTAGGGGTGAAAAAAGTCAAATCCATTTGCTTATTGCATACACCTGCTGTGATAATCTGATAATAATAGGAGTTATAAATAATTAACTGCTGGGACGTCTCTGGTGGTGAAGTGGTTAAGAATCCGCCTGCCAATGCAGGGGACACAGGTTCGAGCCCTGGTCCGGGAAGATCCCACGTGCTGCGGAGCAACTAAGCCCATGCGCCACAGCTACTGAGCCTGTGCACTAGAGCCTGCGAGCCACAGCTACTGAGCCTGGTGCCACAACTACTGAAGCCCGCAAGCCTAGAGCCTGTGCTCCACAACAAGAGAAGCCACCGCTGTGAGAAGCCCGCACACCACAACAAGAGTAGCCCCCGCTTGCCGCAACTAGAGGAAGCCCACACGCAGCAACAAAGACCCAACGCAGCCAAAAAATAAATAAAAATTAAAAAATATAATTAACTGCTACCTCAATGCCACTTTGTAGGTGGAAATCAGGAATCTCATTTTTCCCATAATCAAGTTAATGCACCAGAACCATACAAAACCTAAAATTTACTTTGTTTCCCCATAATTTAGGGAATGCTATTCCCAAATGGCTCCTGCTGAAATCTTACTTTATTCATTGAATTTTTACCCATTTATCTTTATAGACCTGTTTGTCATAGTCACCTGTAAAATATTACTTTGGAACTATTTCAAATTAAAAAGTTAGGGACTAAGGAAGACCTGAAATAATTTCAAGCCTGTGCCCCTGCCTTGTAACAATCTCTCCTCAAACACCCTAGACAAGTTTATATTTATCCCATTTTAAAGGCATTCACTACAGGAGATTCTAAACTTCCCTCTCTGGAAAACTCAGTTCAGCATTAAACAATTTCACCATGTGGAAAATACACGTTGCACTGAACTCAAATCCATGTTGCTGTACTTTTCCATCAGTTTCCTCTGTCTGCCTTTCCCAAGGACAGAGAATGGCAGCTACTAGTAACAGTTTTATCACCTCCTATGTAAATCCTGCTTTCAGACCATGGCCAGGCCCCTCTCTTCTTTCCCATTGCAAATGTTTCAGTCCTATTAACCTCACAGCTTTATTTTCTAGCCCTAAAATCCTTACTGGCCATAAACCACTCTACACTCAGAACAGTAATGTCTCTATTCCTTCAAGCTTGTTTCATACAGAATTCTGCTTTTAATTTCCTAGACATTAAGAACTAGGATGTGTACAATTTAGTTCAGAAGCAGAAATCTCCCAATGGAGATGGGTCCCTTCTGGTTAGTTCTGAATTTTTCTGCATGTGAACCATCTCTGGCACCATGGACCATGATGTCAAAGAGGCACCAGGTGTTTGGGGAGAGGTCAGCTCTTGAGTTACAAATTTGGTTGTCATCAGGATATAAATAGCATTTGAGGCCATGAAACTGGTGAGATCACCGAGGAAGTGACTGTAGAAACACTTTGGGGCATTTTCCTGTTTGGAGATTGAGAGAAGGAGATCGCTGTGATAACCAGAGTTTTAAAATTGTCTGGAATCCCACTCTTGTTCCCCTCCACTTCATTCTGCATTCTGCATTTTGATTGATCTATTCTAAATAAAATAGAATTTCATACCTTGTCCACTCCCACCTGAAAATATCTCAATAACTAAAGTGTTTAGGAAAGAATGTTGTTACTCTGACCTGTGGAGCCCTGCATGGCCTGGAGGCAGCTCCCTTCTTGCAGACTCACCTTGAACCTCTCACACACTGTTCTCCAGACACACTACTTTCTTTCCATTTTTCTAAGGGGATTCCCCCTTCCTGCCACTGGGCCTTTGCACAGGATGTTTCATTTCACACAGAGTCTTCCCCTTCCTTTTTTCTTGTTAACTCCCTCAGAAGCCTTCCCTAATTCAGCCAAATTTTCTCTAACCTTCTCTCTGCTCTCCCAGCACCATGTACCTCTCTGTCATAGCTTTTACCTAGAGCTAATATGTCATTTTGCCTATATGATCATCTGATTTTTGTTTGTTTCCCCCACCAGACCGTAAGCATCATGAGAGCAGGGACCTTGATCATTGTTGTACATATCTCCAGCCTCTGGCAAAGCACATGACCTGAAGTAGATGCTCAATAAATCTTTAAAGGCAGAATTAATGAATGAAGAGAATCTGAAGGTTTATTTCTAAAGATGTGGACCGATAACATATTTATGTTTCCCTGAATTGCTCAAAGAAATTTACAAATACCCCCAGAAGTCCCCTCACCACTGCTATAGAAAATACCAGTCCACTTCCCTTCTGAATGGCATGTTCTAAATTTAATTTCTCCTACATTTTGCCTATTTCAGAGAAATGTCCCTTTTATAAGCAAGTCACAGAAGCACAGCTTCAGACATGGCCAGTGTGTGTCTGATGAGTCTCAAGACAAGGACAGAGTGCTGGGAAGTGCCCAGAGGTGCTAGTTTATGCCATGACCTTGCACAAGTGAATGACCTCCAGCTGACTGCTACTAAGCTGCACAAATGATGGAATATGGATACTGGATCTGCAGTAAGAAAAGGTCAGTCTGGG
Source organism: Physeter macrocephalus (assembly GCF_002837175.3). Lineage (NCBI taxonomy): Eukaryota > Metazoa > Chordata > Mammalia > Artiodactyla > Physeteridae > Physeter > Physeter macrocephalus. Next base: position 53,508,030 of record NC_041226.1, on the reverse strand, counting down.
AGGAAGTCACAGAACCCGTGGAGAAAAGGAGCCCGCTCTGCTGGTGGCTGGAATCACCGTCTGGGGGACAAGGTTCATGCAAATAGGCACTCAGCCAGGCATGCTTCTGTTCTGTGTGCCTATCAGCCAGGTGATGCCTTCTCATCTTTGGGCTAAAGCAATTTGTCCAGCCTGGAGCATAGGTCTCACTTTTCTTCCTGAATCAACATGATCTATGTTAGACTTCGATTAAAAAGAAAAAGTTAACTGGAATGGAAGAAGCGTTGCCCTTCAGATTTTCGGGAGCCTATCAGCCATAGGCTGAAGCCCAGATACTCTGCTTAAATCAAGTACATGAGATAAAAGAAATATTCTTATTAAGTGTTGAATTTTGAAAGCATGTGATTTCCCATAAGGTAAAAACAATCATTACACGACATCATATTGCACTGTAACTTTGATTTAAAAAAACCCAGTTTGTAGAGGTTGCCTATTATTTAACTGTGCATCTTTGTGAAAGAAATGGGATTAACTACATTTTATTGCTGAGAAAAAATGAAAATGTAGGATAATTAAAATTAGTTTATAACTCATTTGTGTAGTGGAATAAACTCAAACGCTACAAAGTCTAGATACCGAGCTTTGTTCAATGGACAGTGGACTTGGAAAACCAGACAGCTTTCAAAGACATCGTATGATATATGAATCACACATACGGTACATTAAAATGCTATATAAAATCTAGACCATAATTGCCTCCAATGATAATCTCTTCCTTATAAGATGATATAGAAGTTAGGATCCTTCCAGCAATTCCAACTCCTACTGGCTTTTAAAAGCCAGAATTGTGTAATCCCATAGATCAGGAAGCCTTAGGACAGTCTCAAGGCATTACACAGTCAGGGCTGCAGCTCCATCTTTGGCATTTTTCTTGGTTCCACACCCTTTAGATCTGCTTTGTCCTCTCGGTCGCAGAACAGCTGCCAGCAACAGCTGGGATTCACGTTTCTCTGTGCGTGGCCAGCTGAAAAAGGAAAGGGGATTTTTTTCCCCAATGTGGTATAAATAACCCTTCCATTCATCTGATTGGTCCAACTTGGTCACTTGCCCACCACAGCCCGCCAATAACAGTTACTAGTGGAATGCCAAGCGCTCACTGGCTTCTCAGGGCAGTCCTCAGGCAGAAGACGGATTCAGCTTCGCCTGAGTGAAGGGGAAGCCGAACAGAAAATCTTTCTTGGAAGGAAGAGGAGCAGCTTCTGGGCAGGTGGTCAGCAGCATCCATTAAAGATGGCCAAAAATAATCTAGCTGTTAGTCCTACAGCAAAAACCTGCCCAGAGAAGAATTTTTAATAACAGGAATTTCTTTGTGTTTATAGTACCTAGTTGGAATGTTTAATCACTAAAAATAATCCTTTCTTCGTCATTTCTGTTGTATTATCGATTACTTCCATTTTCAATGGTCCCTTTTCTTCATTAAATTTTGAACCCCTTGTTGTGTCCTCTGCTTCATCAGAGAGCCCCCATGGTACTCAGTCCATTACTTTAAATCCAGCAGGGACCAAACCTTTTGACTGGTCGCTAAATTCCAGCCAACTGGCTGCCTTACTTCTTGGCCCTTTGGCGAAGAGCAGGCATAGCATCAGTTTAGTCGCCGTGACATCTTCTATCCAGGAGTCTTCCCTCTCCTGGCAGGAGGACAAACCCTATAGGCTCATTACTAAGCATGTGGTTTTTAATTAATAATGCCTATGATTAACACGGAGCAAGTTTTATCTAATATAGGGTATTATGTAGACTGAAAAGATATCATTTCAGAAAACATCTCAAAACACAATTGTTTTTATTGTATAGATGAAGCAAGTATATCTTTGATGGTTAAAACACACACACACAGAGTCACGAAAGTAAGGTTTCCTCTGGTGCACTGAGTAAGCATGATCTAAGACAATCTTACTCTGAAGTATTGAGAAAGGCAATGAAGCCTGTTGGTAAATGCTGTAAATAATCAAATAACCCGGCCCACCTCTGACAAGGTTCTTTTATAATAACTGTAGTTTCAGAACTCTAAATAAATGTAATAGAAGTTTGTATTTCCACCTTTTTTTTTTCCTGATGGATATAGTTACAGGAGAGTGACAGTTGTTCAATTGTCTGCTATTGACCTAATGTGCTTAGATTGGTTCAGACAACAAAGGCCCATGTATATTTTTGCTGACTCAGCTGAAATCTCCACTAAAATTAAGAATTTGTGTGTGCTCCAGCGAATAACGTAGTTTATATTCTCCACCTGGTTTGTCTATTTTGTTATTAATCTTTAAGAAGCTCATGAAGTAGGCTGGCTCCATCTTGCAATTCAATTCTTAAAAAATAAAAATGAATAAAGTAGAAATTGTAATGCCATCTGTTATACGTTTTGCAAAACAGTGACGCAAACAATAAGTAAGAATCAGTAATCCCCTAAGTATCCCTAGATGATGTTTTCAAATTGCCAGGTCATTTCCTAAGTATTATTCCACAGTTTTTAGAAGAAATATTTAGCAGCTGGGCCCTTAAAAGAATATTTTTAAAGTTTAATCTTTTCATCATGCCATACTTTTTTAGTTACTCTAAAGGTATCCACATTTCATTGGGTTAAATAATAGCCCACATGGTCTACATTAACTCTCCAACAGGAGCAGAGTTAGTGCAAATAAGTGCAATCGAAAACTAAATCTCAACTTAATAGATATTGAAAACTTCACAAAAGCAAATTTTATGATCAGACTTGAAGGAATATTAATAACACTGGTAACACTAACAGTAATTCTAAGAGCACTTACTTGCTTTCCATGGATTATTTCATTTATTTTCTCGTATCAAACCTGTAAGTATCACTGTTACCTCCTCTTTAGAGATGAGCAAACAGGCTCAGAAAGGCTATGCTGCTCACTTGTAATTCCCCACGATCTTTGCGTTCCACATTGTCCAGTGTTCTCAACTAATGTCTGGCTCAGTCCAAGAGCAGTTATTACGTGATAGGCAAGAACTTCTGAAGAATTAGAGGCAGGCACAATACTCCACAGTTCAATAATGGAGAAACTGAGACAGGGAGGAGGAGAGCAATTTGACAGCACATGGGTTTTAGCTCATATTTCTTGACATGGGCTGAAGAACCTGAGATTCAGTGGGACTCTGTAGCAACTCCCCGGACAAGGAGCATCTTTCCCTGGTTGGCGTATCATAGTTGCTACTTCACGTAAGGAGAAGAGGGTTTCTTCCTGCTATTTGATGAGAATAAAGACTTGAAATTTGGGCCCAAAATCATCACATGGATTAAAGATTAAAATGTAAAATAATAATAATGAGAATGAGGATAAAAATCCTGAAAATACTTTAATAATCTTGAGGTATGGAATAACTTTTTTTTTTTTTTTTTTTTTTTGCGGCACGCGGGCCTCTCACTGTTGTGGCCTCTCCCGTCGCGGAGCACAGGCTCCGGACGCGCAGGCTCAGCGGCCATGGCTCACGGGCCCAGCCGCTCCGCGGCATGTGGGATCCTCCCGGACCGGGGCACGAACCTTGCATCGGCAGGCGGACTCTCAACCACTGCGCCACCAGGGAAACCCTGGAATAACTTTTTTAACTTGACCTTAAAAAGAGAACCATAAAGAAACAAAGCAACAACTTTGTTTACATAGAATTAAAAGGGGGAGAGGGAGTTAAAAGAAAAGAAATATAAACAATATTAAAAAGAAATAGGTTCCCTTTTCTCCACACCCTTCTCCAGCATTTATTGTTTGTAGATTTTTGATGACGGCCGTTCTGACTGGTGTGAAGTGACACCTCATTACAGTTTTGATCTGCATTTCTCTGATAATTAGTGATGTCGAGCATCTTTTCATGTGCCTCTTAGCCATCTGTATGTCTTCTTTGGAGAAATGTCTCTTTATGTCTTCTGTCCATTTTTTCATTGGGTTGTTTGCTTTTTTTATATTGAGCTGCATAAGCTGTTTGTATATTTTGGAGATTAATCCCTTGTCAGTTGCTTCGTTTGCAAGTATTTTCTCCCATTCTGAGGGCTGTCTTTTCATCTCGTTTATGGTTTTCTTTGCTGTGCAAAAGCTTTTAAGTTTAATTAAGTCCCATTTGTTTATTTTTGTTTTTATTTTTATTACTCTAGGAGGTGAGTCAAAAAAGATACAGCCACTATGGAGAACAGTAGGGAGGTTCCTTAAAAAACTAAAAATAGAACTACCATATGACCCAGCAATCCCACTACTGGGCATATACCCTGAGAAAACCATAATTCAAAAAGACACATGTACCCCAGTGTTCATTGCAGCACTATTTATAATAGCCAGGACATGAAAGCAACCTAAACGTCCATCGACATATGAATGGATAAAGAAGATGTGGTACGTACAATGGAATATTACTCTACCATAAAAACAAACGAAATTGGGTCATTTGTAGAGACGTGGATGGACCTAGAGACTGTCATACAGAATGAAGTCAGAAAGAGAAAAACAAATATCGTATATTAACGCATATATGTGGAATCTAGAAAAATGGTACAGATGAACCTATTTGCAGGGCAGGAGTAGAGACGCAGATGTAGAGAACGGACGTGTGGACATGGCGGAGGGGAGGGAGGGGGTCGGACAAATTGGGAGATTGGGATTGACGTATGTGCGCTACCATGTGTAAAACAGATAGCTAGTGGGAACCTGCGGTATAGCACGGGGAGCTCAGCTCGGTGCTCTCTGGTGACCTAGAGGGGTGGGATGGGGGAGGGGTGGGAGGGAGGTCCAAGAGGGAGGGGATATATGTATACATATAGCTGATTCACTTCGTTGTACAGCAGAAACTAATATAACATTGTAAAGCAACTATACCCCCCCGCAAAAGAAATAGGTAAGCAGGGAAAAATATTTAGCAAAAGGTATGCCAGACAAATGGTTAGTATCCTTAATACAGAAAGAGCTCTTGTAAAACATTGAGAAAAAAAAGCCCAATCCCCAAATACACACAACACACAAAGAGCTAAGGACATAAATAGGCAAAAAAATCATTGTAAATAGCCAAGAAATATACCTTTCAAATGCTCACCTTCACTAATAATAACCAAATAAATGCAAAATCTAATTAGAATATTTTATTGTCTATTAATTTTGTAATAAAGAAATAATAAAAGAATTTTTAAAACTCATTTCCCCTTTTTCACTTAGAGATAGAATTAAGCTCTGTTTTTATAAAGTACTTTAAGCTTCAGCAAGCATAATATTGAGTTGGAGACTTTACACTAAAGCAATTTGAAAATAAAATACATATATTATTACAAATAAAGTACCCACATCTAAAATTATCCCCATGAGAACTCTCCAAACTGATGTCTTTGGAGATCAGCTACTTCAGTTATTTCAATCTTTTAGAAAATTTCACTGATCTTCTTTATGAACGTCTTTTAACAGACATCTTTCTTATAGCATATGGTACATTTGGAACAACAGAAGTGGACACTGGGTGGAAACTTCATGTTTCATCTAATACTTGTTGTCTCCCAGGGTGCCACAAGTCTGGGTATATACAGAGTTGTGGCGGTCATTTGTGATTTTGACCTAACATTGTTTTTTTCTCTTCAATATGAATATTTACAAATATATTTAACACTTCTTTATGCAAAGACTGAATCTACTACAAACCCAAGCATAAGCACAATATGTTCTATTTAATTCATGAAGACCCCATAGGGAAAAGTATAGGTGTTGGCATAGGAAAGACCTCAATTTAAGTACTGGCTCCACCATTCTTAAGCTTTTTGATCTGGGGTAAGGTATCTAAAGCTTGGTTTTATAATGTGCAAATTGGAATTATGGGTCCTTCTTGCATAGGCTGAAAAAGCTTGCAGAGTGTCTGCCACATGCTAGGCACTCACTAAAGAGTAGCCTTTTTTTTTTTTTTTTTTGCGTTACGCGGGCCTCTCACTGCTGCGGCCTCTCCCGTTGCGGAGCACAGGCTCCGGACGCGCAGGCTCAGCGGCCATGGCTCACGGGCCCAGCCGCTCCGCAGCATGTGGGATCCTCCCGGACCAGGGCACGAACCCGCGTCCCCTGCATCGGCAGGCGGACTCTCAACCACTGCGCCACCAGGGAAGCCCAAGAGTAGCCATTATTAATGAAGCTGATGGAATATGAAGATTACCATTTATATGACTGTAATGGATTGAATTACACACTCCCAAAGATAGGATCAAGTCCTAATTCTTGAACATTGTGAATGTGAACTTATTGGGAAATGGAGTCATTGTAGATGTAATCACGTTAGGATGAAGTTATACTGTAATAGGGTGGGCCCTGAATCTAATGACTGGTGTCCTCATAAGAAGAGGAGAGGACGCAAAGACAAAGAGACGCACAGAGACGGCCATGTGAAGACAGAGGCAGAGATTGGAGGGAGGCAGCTGGACGCCAAGAAATGCCAAGGATTTATAGAAGCCACAAGAAGCTAGGTAGAGACAAGGAAGAACCCTTCATTAGAGCCTTCAGAAGAAGCATAGCCCTGCTGACATTTTGATTTTGGACTCCTGGCCTCCAGACTGTAAAAGAATAAATTTCTATCGTTTTAAGTCACTTTGTTATGGCAGCACCAAGAAACCAATACAATAATTTAGCCCAAGTTCTCACTCAGGCTTTTATAATATCTCTTAGGAATATAGAATAGTGATATCAATTAACAGATTAGCTCCATTAGAAATTCCCTTTGAAGATTATTCAGCGCAGCGCCACAGATGGGCCGGCGCACTGGGATGAGGCTAGTGGCAATAAACAGTTTTTTTTTTTAAGAAATCAAAAAAACTTTTGCCCATGACATCAAAATAATTCAAGCAAATTTTAAAGATTTGGGTACTGAATTATGCATCCAGTAAGCTCTATTCTACACCTTTGTGTATATAACTGTACACACTATTATCACTTCTTGAAAGTCATAGGAAGAATGATCAGTTCTGGAAAAGGCCATATTCTAAGAAGTGGTCCTGTCTTTAAAATAAAGACAATTGAAAGAAAGAATTACAACTAAGGAAAGTCAGTCCCATAAATGATGTACGATGCTGACTGACTGATGGATATTAGCAAAAGGAAAGGAAATAGAAAATCTACAAAACAGATTCCACTTTAATTGACCTCAAAGGTTTTGGTTTTTTATTTAATAGAGCAAAAATGGAATATTCCATCCTTTTACTCATGCAATTAAGTTTATGCAGCTCCATGTTATTCTGGCATGGTTTTTTTCTCCCCTACTAAAAGCCGAAATGGAAGAGCTTCGAATATTTTAGAATGGATTTTGGCAATGGGTTTCTTGTTTTTTAAAATCCTTTAAGGATAAATCTCCCCAAAGAAGATAATCTTTGAGTCCCAGACCAATTAAGTGTTCTGCTGAGTTTAAGTAGCAACAGTTTTGGACTTTAGGAAAATGTTAATACCAGCAGTAAAATTTATTCTGTTAATTGCTCTAATAATCAATAAGTAATTTTCATTCTAAACTAGGTTCTATATGTGACTTAAATAAACCAACTGAAGATCATTTACATCTGAATAACAATTCCTAATAATGTCACATCATTAAATTCCACCCTGGTTCTCAATAATGTTGGTTAGTGACCAATAAAGGAACTTATTACCTTGGTCAGGTCCTCAGGGCACAGAGTGAACCAATAGGTGAAGGATTTTGTTGTTGCACCATGATTCTGAGTGAGTCTTTCTTCTCCTGGGACATTTACCACAATTTAGTTGCAGGATGGCATTTTTTTCTTCTCTCTCACATCTTGTTTCCCCCCCCCCCACCTCTTCCTTCCTTCTATATTTGCTTTTAAACAGAATCGTTTTGATCCTAATACTGGCAAAAGATTCATAAAGGGAAGAATCTTCTACATCTCACTTCTCTTCGCATGTGATTAATAGAACGAGCAAAATATTTTAAGAGAACCCCTGCACGTTGAATTTAAGGTTCTTTACACTGAAAAAAATAAAGAGAGTAGATACTTGGGGATTTTCTATGCATATACATAAATATAGATATCCTATTTGGACATTATTTTGAAGAGAAATATTTTGGACCTATGTTTCTAGGTTAGTTATTTAAATTGACCAAATTAAATAGTCCCTAGCTTTTTTATACTGTGCTGTATAGCTGCAATGATGTAGAATCCACCGTGCATCAGTAAAAAGTGTTTTTAAGACTAAAATGTGTATAACTGAAATAGTGAAAATCATTAGTATTTTCAAATACATTTTTAACAATGCTTTTGTGATACCAACACACTGGCTATTGATATTGAAATTTTTATGTTAATTAAACAACCCCTAACCACTGGGTACATTTCAGATATGTACACTTTGTAATTACCTCCATTACTGAAATAGCTGGCTTGATTTATCCTTGCCACACTAACATCGTAGCTTCTGTTATTTTGTCTTTAGAAAATCATAGATCCCAGAGAGGGAATATAAAACTATTACTGTAAATTAAATATTAAAGCTAACTTATTTTTGCATAAGAGTGCTGTCAAATAATGGTGATAACTGTTGCTAAGATAGAAACTACTTTTTGGCTACTTTTTTTTTTGGAAGCACAAATTAAAATTCAATCTTCAGTTCTTTTGGTAAATTGCATGTACTTAGTGTGTATAGTTTTACTGATGGTAGTAGCTTAAGGGGGAGCTATTATAGTCTTAGTTTAGCGATTAAGAAATGCAACGTTTGTTGAAGGGCTAGGCCTTTTAGTCTAGAATGGATTAGCACTTGATCCTTCCCTAAGCATTTTTATACAGGAGTGCATTATCCTTGGAGCCACCCTGGGCTCCATGCCTCATTAGCTTGGGTGTTAGATAAATCAAAGGCTGCCTCAGAGACAAAGATAAGCAAACTGCAGGCCAGCAAGATGATGATGTATGGATCCAGGAGGCTAATAGGAAAGTATTGACAGGAAAATGGTGTGCTTATCCTGCAATCACTGCATATTGCAATGAGAGCTCCCAAAAGCAGATGGGATACACTTCAGGGAATGCGCAGCTACAAGGCTGTTAGGCAGAAATGGATCCTTGTGTTTTAAATTCTAACAAGAACTTAGCTTCTTTTTAGCAGCAATTCAAATGCATTAGAATGTGTAAAGGCACATGCCATAGCAAACTCTAAAAAGAGAATCCCATTTCAGAAGAGCAAGCGTTGGAAATATTTTCACTTCAGAAGATTTTTTTCTCACCAGTTATCGTTTATGTAGCAAGCAAGGAATAAACACTTGCTCATGTTTTCCATGATCATATCTGCTGTATCAGTCTTTAATACATCATGAAGTTTACTTCTTGATATTTCTGCAGAATTCAAAATGCATACTACCTGAGCAAATTTTAACATGGGGAAAAAGATATATATATATATATATATATATATATATATATATATATATGATGTGTTCTGTAGCTAAATAACATTTTCAGATGCTCATCTACAGCTGATAAACTAAATTAGACTTTTAAGATTATGTACAGAGGCTTATGCTCAGAGTTTTCTACTTATGGGTTCCCCCCGCCTTCGAAAATCAAGTACTTTGTGTCTTTTTAATTTAATTCAGCCATTGTAAAATTTAAGAATTTAGTGTAAAAAAGTAATAACATAATGATGACTGTATTCAAGAGAATCACGCATTCATAAAAGCAATTCATTAATACTCATTTGACCTCAGCCTGTCAGGGTACTGTTGTGGGTTGAAGGTTAACTAACAGGATTGACTTTCCAAATCATGATGTACTCATTCAGTCTCCTTCTTCCCTGACTCAAAATAGGACTCCCTGATTTACTCTAAATGATGGGACACTCAACTGTTCTGAAGTAAGAGCTGCTGAGTTCTCTGCTAAGACTCTTTCATTTTCAGGGCTATGGGAACCAAATATATGTATCCAGATGATGACCAACCATTAGGAGAGTCTGTGACCCCAGAAAAACCTGGGTAGTTTTTGCATGGACTACACACTAATTCATTGCACCACAGTCCTGACGGAAATGGTCTGCTTTGTACTCAGGTCACTATATTACAACGATGGATGAGGATCCGATTGCTGTCAGGAAGCGAGCCAGAGCCACCCAGATAGGCTAAGAAATCACAGGAAAACCCCGCAAATTAGGATCCATAACTTATGGTAATTGATGTATTAATTCTGCAGTTATTGAAATGCTCTACGTCATTATCTAAAATCCTCAGATTTTCCCATATTTAAGGCACTATATACCATACACCATGTAGCATACACTGTTATTATTGGCATAGGTAGCATATCTTAATTCATGATAGAACCTTTCCTCTAAATTTCTGAATCCCTTTTTCAAAGGCAGGTAGAGACAAGTGAAGATTTTGTAGTTTAATTTCATTTAAGAGGAATGAGCAAAGAATCAATGAAACTCCATTGTCAAGTCCAAATTTTACAGACGAGAAAAAGGAGGCTCCCTCTATTTCCCAAAATAAAACCACTTGCCAAAGGCCAGTTAGCAATTGACAACGCAGAACTAGATTTTAGGATGGCTGACAACTAGTTGATGTCCCTAACATGCTGCATCTCTAATCAGCATAGAATTTGGGGTGCAGAAGTAGTGATTACTACAGTTACTAAAAACAGAAAAATAAGTTAAAAAGGGGAACTGAGTTAGAAAACAGAAATATGGTTCTCCCAGGTCACAAGATAACTCGAACACAATCTCATCATCTCAAAGAAAAGGGAATGCTGGGAACTCTCCCTATTCTGGTCCAAGTGATGGGCTGGTCAGAAGTTCACTGCCCTGTGTCCCCCAAACTGGACACCCTCAGAGCTCTTGGTGTGAAGGGGAGAAACTTTGTCCTATTTTTTTCCAAACTGAATTAGTGCTCGACTTAATGATACTTACTACTTAACTCCATCTTCTCCCTCCTTTTCCTCCAAGAATTTCTGACTTAACGCTTTTAAAAAATATATATAAGCATTAGAACTATTATTTTGCCAAATGTGAAGACTATAAAAATCTTTCCAAATAAAAAGGATTATAAATAAATCACCTTATCTTATAATTCAGTGCAATACAATTGCTATAAAACTATAAAAGAGAATGTCAATTGGTCTGCTGTCCTCAAAATCATCATTCCTGAAAGCTGTGAATTATCTTAAGCTCAGAGAAATAGGTCACATGTTTTTAATTTGTGCTCTTAAAGTTTTGCTGTTCCTGGCTAGAGGCATGTGCTATCTCGTCCTCATGTTCTCTCTCTCTCTCTCTGTCTCTCTCTAAGTTCAAGAGAGAAAATGGCCTAGTGGAGCATCGGAATTCACTGCAGACAGCTGGTCAGGTTCTTTTTTTTTTTTTTTTTTTTAATGTAGATCTCTTTGATAAATCAATTCAACAGTAATTTTAAGAATAGTATCTAAATGCACGCGCACAAGAGTTTTAAAATCATAGTTAATGACGTCATCTGTTTTACCTCTGAAGTTACCCAAATGTCATTTAAAAAAATATAACCAGAAACGAATTCAGAATTCACATCAAGCCTGCAGTGCTGTTTCTCAAAAAGGAGTCCCTTCACCCCTGAAAGCAGCTCCTTCGGAGGCTGCAAAGAAATTAAGACATCCAAATCAACAAATTCAGCTTCACCAAGGAACACAGGAAAGAGTGAAAACAGACGACCTCAGACGTGCTACCTAAGCAGGCCTTAGGCCTCCAGTTTCCGGTAATGGTTAACTGCTATTTATTTCACTTTCTAAAGCCCAGCGCTGCAAACTCCCAGCTGGCGGAGGAGGTACCTTCTCCATTACGTGCTGCCTTTGTTCTAGGGTCCGGGCTACTTTTTCTGCACCGCCCAGTAGCCCAAGGAACACTGCGATTAATGCACACTCTCCCTGCCCCGGCCAGAAGGCCCGACCCGTGGATGCTCCCCGGCAGGTCCCGCTCGTCGCCGCTGTCCCTGCGCCTTTAACTGCCTCCCCTGCAGCTGCCCGCCCCGACGACGCCGCCGCCGCCGCCGCCAGCAGCTGGGCCTCCCCGCGGCCGGCCTGCCTGCCTCCTGCACCCTGGGACCGAGTGGGGTGCGTTCATTACTCATCGGTGACAATAGTCCATCGAGTAGGATGTCGAGCTCAATTCCAGCAGAAAGACCCATAATGTCGGAGTCAGGAGGTTATCGCTGGCCACCTGCACCTTGCCCCTCACCTCTCTTATCGAGAGCTTTACAGCCTCTGCTGGGGCCGGCATCTTGCAAAGCTGAGGGCGGCAGATATGGCCTCAGATTAGCAAACATCTTCCTAAGTGGTACTACATTTAATTAAAAAGTAAACCTTGGTTAATTTTTTTTCATTACTGTAGTATAGGAAAAGAGGAGATGTGCCTTGTAAACTGTGAGTTGACCATAGAGAGGAAAAGAAAGAAGATTGAACACTTGGGACCCTGCTGTTTCTCACCCTCTCCCTTCCTGGAGAGGTAAATGACTCATCAGTGCCTGAGAATCCTGTCCCTGCCGCCCACCATGCTTGTCCCAAGCCCAAAGGACGCCAGACAGCACGTGGTGTGTAACCCTGCAATACATGTTTGCAACCACGCTGTCAAACCTCATCTCCCTCTGCTCTGGCCTTTTAGATTTTTCTTTGAGGGGCAGTGTGTTCGAGCTACTGTCTAAAGTTTTGATGTGTGAATCAAAACTGAATGGAGTGTTTGCCACCTCGGGGAAATTCTGATTTGAGGAAAATTAGAAAACTTATATAAAAAGCCCTAGTGCAAAAGAGGCGGGATCAGGATAGAAAGGGATGTCCCTGGACTATGTCTTTTTATCATTTAATCATCTTCTAGAACCATTGGCATCACATTACTGGAGTACAACACAAGTGTTAGACTTACTTCAATTTCATTACATTAAACAGATATTCATCAGATTGTAATAATTAACCAGATATGAGAAAAGATTCATTACACTTGATAAGAATATTCAGGTCGTGACCACAATCTCACTGAAAACCAGTTAAGCAATTAAATACTATAAACTGCTTTTGCACGGATTTCAGAACGCTTATTCATCAAAAGGTCATATTGCAAAACCAAATCTAAAATACTGGGAGAATACGGAAAAAAATGACTAAGGGGATTTTAATTTGTAATGGTTAAATAAAGTAAAACCAAGCAAAATAATATAAACTAAGAACATTATTTCATGTAAGGATAATAATTATGTTTAACTTTTCTAAACATTTGTCATGACATCATCAGCCTGAAATTTTACAAGGCTTCTCACCTAATTTTTTAGTAAGTTACCCTCTTCTAAACAATACAATCTTCCACAGCTTTGCCATTTTCTGGCTCCACACTTTATGCCATTCCACATTTTCCCAACTTCCACTACCATTTCCACCCATGTTAAGCCTGGACAATGTTCATTAGAAATATCTTGAAATATATAACAGAAGTCACCGTCCCTTGCATGACTCTATTACAAAGAGTATTTCAGAAAGATTCAGACATTTGCTTGGAAGGTAAGCGACAGCTTAAATCAGCATTTCTACAGAGTTCTACAAAACTTAGTTCCTTAAGGTGTTTTTCAGTTGTGTTTTTTAAAAGATGGGGTTGCTATCTGGGTAAAATATTTGAGTATCTGAGTTAAAAATCTCAACCAGTCTTCTCAGAACCTGTAAAGTATCAACGTACATTGCAATACTCCAAGAAGCAAAAACAGTACTTATTTCTCAAATGTATTTGACTGTGGGATCCTTTTCAGGTAGCATCTGTAAGGGCTAACTTCCCATAGAAAAACTTGGAGAACCCAGTACCTTCACTTTTTCTGGATGGCACATTAGGGGATTTGCTTCTATCCTAACTTCTCATTGAGGGTCATGAGGCAGGATAACAAAATGAAGAGCAAATGAATAAAAAATGCAAAATTTCAGTATAGTTTGTGGACCCTGGAAGATGGTATTTGCTTTTATTACTATAAAAAGTCTCCTTCTCTCTGATGCCTTTTGCAACAGTCCCAGGCAGAGTGTTACATCCCACAGGCTTTCCTAGTGTTCAGCTCATATCTCTATCAGGCAGTTATTAATTGCTTTATCATAATCACTGTACATAAGTGTCTCTCCACTTGCTTCTGAGAAGAGGGCCCATGTCTCAGCCATTCTTCCATCTCCACTTCCTAGCACCGTACTGGGTACCTACCTGGTTGTCATTAATAGATGTTCGTTAAGGGAATGAATTAGCCAGTGACTAAAATTTAATTCATCTTTGCATACTAAGATACAGAATGTTTCTAAATATATCACAGGGTCAAGACCTGCCCTCTACCACCTCAAAGAAATCAAGGACAACTCAATCATATTATAACAAAAACAATATCGACAGCTACACCAACCAGGTATGAAGGCTATTCTGGGCCAGGCATTGTGCTAGATGCTTTTACCTATATTATCCTTCTAATCTTCATAACAACTCTCAGAGGTAGATGTTGTTATCTCCACTAGATAAATGAGAAAACCAAGGCTGGAGGGGCTCAGTGGTGTGCCCCGAGTCCTTCAGGGAGTATACCGTGGAGCGGGGATTTGAATCAAGCTGACCTGAGTCCAAACTCCTGTTAGCCACTTCTGCTCTACTGACAAGGAAACTAAATATGTAGGAGAGCACAGGACTCTGTGACTCTTTCCTCCCTGTTCAGATGGGTCTTCACTAGCTGAAAAAAAAATAAAAAGACACCATTCCCTTGATCTTACTTACCATCCTGCAGGAGACAGTGGAGCATGGTGGAAAGTCTGCAGGTTTTGGTATAAGTTGCTTTGTTTTTGTAAGACAAATTCATTTCTCCAAGTCTCAGTTTCCTTATTACGCATGGACATTACAAAGTTTAATTGTTTTATCAGCGTAATATAAAAAATCAAATACAATACCTAGTAGACTCTCAAAAGCTGATACAATTACGATGCATTTTCTCCCTTCCTTTCAGAACCATACCTTGAAGGGAAGGCAGAACCTGCTGCCTTTGGATTTCTGTTCCCCATCCACGCTCTGATTCCTTTGACCTCTTCTGACACCATCTACCTTAATCTGCTCTATCAAATCCAATTCCATCACTGACCTTCTAGTTGTCAAATCCAATGCTCTTTTCTCAATTCTTGTTTTCCATGCCTTCTGTAATATTTACAACTGTTTTAAAATAATATTTCTTATGGATGTTCTCATTTAAGAAGTCATCCCCATTCGTTTTATAAAATTTAAAACTTATAAGGAAAATATAAATAAGAAACTAGATCACCTGTTTGCTCATTAAAAAAATAAAGCCATTAATATTTTGGTGTATTTGTTCAAGTCTTCTTACTATGTTTATAATACAAATTTTTAAATTTGGGATAATACTATATAAAAAGGTTGAATCCATGTATATTTACTTAACACCATAACGTAAGTATAAACCCATGTATTTAAATTTTTTTTAAGCTAAGATTTTAACAGCCAAGGCATGTTTATTTGACTTTTCTGATTTTTTTTTGGACTGTAAATACTGTGATAAAGACACTTACATATAAATCTTACTATTTTGCCATGGAATAAAGTTCTTAAAAAAATATTAAGTAGGGCCCTGGGGTGTATGTGACATCTGTGTACCTTCCTCTCAATTTTACTGTGAACCTAAAGTGGAAATAAATAAATAAATAAATATCTTTTAAAATATGTACATTAACTCTTTTGAATTCTTGATATATGCTATTTAGTTGCTTTTCAGAAAACCTAAACCTGTGTTGTCCAATATGATAGCCACTAGCTACATGTAGCCATTTATAATTAAACTTATTTGACTTAAAAAAATAGAAATTTAACTTCTCAATGACAACATCCTCATATCAAGGGGTCAATAACAGCAGATATGGAACCTCCCCATCATTGCAGAGGGTCTATTGGACAGTGATGAAGGAAGAATGATCCAGAAAGATGATAGAACCATAGTACCATTTGCATTTCTGTTTGATCCTGAAAAAAGGAGCAGATAGGGAACGGGTGACCTTCTCAAGCTACACAGATTGGATAGCTGTGTAGCACAAGAGAGGGAAAATGTGAAAAGTTCAACTCGTATATTTTTAAAAAATTCAATTGTTCTTACTTTTACTGATTTTGAAGCCATTTGGTTCACTCTCATGAGGAGAGTAACTCTCCAGGGTAGAAAGAAAACTTCTCTTCTCCAAAGAGTACTTACGTTAGTAAAGGCTTTTTTATTCTCAGTGTCGTTACATTCTCATGTTGCTAAGGTCTTGCTTGGGTTTCTGGACAAGTGGCCAGAAAGCCCTACTGTGGAAAAAAAAAGAACATTAGGGGGCTTTTATGTGAGAGAAATCAGGAGTGGGTTGAGACCTAGAAGAGATTGGGAAAAGGAAGAGAAGGCCAAGCAAGAGAGTGCTCCATAGCTTTGAGGCTTGAAAGGCCTAAGTAAGGCACCATCTTAGAGCAAGGTGTTGGCGTGCATATATTTCAGAAAAGTAACAGGAAGGGGACCAGGAAAAGGATCACTATAAAAAATGCTGTTCCAGTGTATAGGTGCTATTCTGGACCCTGCCAATCACCCCAACGAGTGAGAAAATAACTATGGGGAGGGAAAGGATCATGACACTAGCGATGCCTTGAATCTTTGCACAAATCATTTACCTCCCCCTTGAGGACACTTCTCTGCTCTTTCCTAGAACACTCAGAAGCCCTAGGACACCTAGATGGTCAGAAGAGAGCCAAACTCTCAGGTATACTCATGGAGACCTAACAGGGCACCGTAGAGCTTCAGAGGATAGTAATATCCTACTACGTGGAGAGTTTGCTATGGCCTTCGTAACACTGTCAGCAAGGAATTGGGAGTATTGCTGAAGGCCAGGGCTGTAAGGTAGAAAAACTCATCTGAGGATAGTATGTCAGCCAGACCTTGATGAATCCTTATCCAGGCTGATGACTTTACTCACATTTAGTTCACCTTTCTAACACTTTGCGAGAAGGTTTTCCTTCCTCTCCCACCTCAGAGTCAGAATCAGAATACATGGGGACAGCATTAAGGGAGCTAAATCAGCCTGAATATCTCTATATATGTGTTTTAAGTTAATTCTACATCAGAAATGAATTAGTGTGAGATATGGGCAAGATTAATAAGATAATTTACACTCTCAGTAAGTAAACATCAAAGAGGCCAAAGCTCTAAAAGTCTCCACAACTTATAGTAGCGTAGAGACCCATCCAGAAGGTCTGTAATTTAAATAGAACTGAGCAAAATCATGAGGTTGATTCTTGAGCACTGATAAAAAATGTTACTCTATGAATAGAAATGTAATTTACTATTCCATTGGAGTTGTTAAGTTGTTAAGCTAAGCTGTTAGCTAGGATGTAACCACTGGAGGCCATCTGGCCCATCCTAGGAAAAAATGTATTTGAGAGAAGTAGAAAGAAATCAGCCTAGGAATAGGATGTGTGCCCCTGTATCCAGCTGTGCCTTAAGTCAGAGGCATTCCCAGACTTCCCAGTTAGGAAAGTTAATAAATCTCCTTTGAGGAGTTAAATCATTAAATTAAATTAGGTTAAATTAAGTTAAATTAATAAAGAAATATAAAGATTACTTAAAAGGAATATACATAAAATTATTTTCTTTCTATATTTTGCCTAAAATGTCTACAAAATTCCAACGGATGAAAAATAGACATTGTTTAAAGAGAGTTGAAGGTATTTGTTTGTTTTTGTTTCTTCTCTAATTGGAAGTCAGTATAGCAGAGTAGATGGGAGAAAGTTCTAAATTCGTATCTCCTGGATTTAAGTCTTGGTGGCACCAGATGCTAGCTGGGTTACCATATTGTGCTCATTAGGAACCTGTCTGTGAGTCAGGTACCTCATGTATAAAGTAGAGGGAAATATTAGTACCTGCCACATGAGGTTATTGTAATAATTTACTGAATTAATGCCTGTAACACATTAGTACCTGGTACATTGTAGCACTCTATTAATCTTACTTACCATTATTACTAAGGGCTAACAGGGTAGAGTGCAATCAGGTTGTGGAATTTTTATTCTGTGTATGGGCATTTCAGGGCTGACAATAGAATAAGCCTGGGAGTGGTGATCACTATACCAGGCTCTTATGTAACTGTTAAATGATGTTAACATTGGTCTCTAGAAATACTGGGCAGACCATTCATATAAACAACAGAATGAATCATAAACATAAAAATAAGTCATTTGTCTGAGTTACACTCAGTTTCCAATTGCCTTTGTATGTCATTTGCAAATGTACCAACGTACACATCTCTCAAGACAAGTCAAATATAAATATAATAATTTAGGTCCTAACCATGTCCTATCAAGCATTCATCCTCCTTAATAGAGCTATACCTTTAAACTTTCTGGGTCACTTATCCTCTCCACTGTGTGAATTATTTTCAAAATACCAACTAAAAGTGAAAATATCTTTCACTCTAATCCTCTAATCTTGATATTGAGCTACAAATTTTGTTTGTCTTTGCAGTTTTTTTCCCTCAGCCACATTTACTTAAGCTTTGATGAATATGAAAGAAAATCTATATCAGAATCATGACCTTAAACTCGCAAATTACTTCCATATAATTGGTTGACTATATCTAAAATAAAAGCAAACTCTCAATTTTAATAATGTTGGGGGGAAAAGCTTCAGTATTTGTCAAGGTTTTGAGAACTGTTATTCTTCATCTAATTTGGCTTGGATAACTTACAGATTGTGATATGGAAATAATTCTATCAATAATTATATTGGTAATTAGTGATCCATTTGGATGCCATGTTAGGCAGAACTAAAATAGAAAACTGTTTGACAGAGACATTACAGTATCTGTTGTAAATTCAGACACGAAAATCCTCAAGAAAATACTATCAAATCAAATCCAAAAAATGTATGAAGAGTTATTTACCATGATCAATTGGAATTTATTCCAGCCATACAAGGCTAGTTCGACCCTCAGAAATCAATTAATGCAACCATCCCATCGACAGGTTAAATAAGAAAAAACATATAATCATATAAATGGATGCAGAAAAAGCATTTAACAACATCTTGCAGAAAAAGCATTTAACAACATCTAACACCCTTTTTTGGTAAAAAAAAAAAAAAAAAAAAAATCTCAGCAAACTATAAATAAAGGAAAACATCCTGAACTTGACAAAGAATATTTACAAAAAACCTACAGGTAATATCATACTTAATGGTAAGAAACTAAATGCTTTCCTGCTAAAATCAGGAACAAGCAAGGATGTCCCCCTTCACCACTGCTTTTTTTTTTTTGCGGTGCGTGGGCCTCTCACTGTTGTGGCCTCTCCCGTTGCGGAGCACAGGCTCCAGACGCGCAGGCTCAGCGGCCGTGGCACACGGGCCCAGCCGCTCCGCGGCATGTGGGATCTTCCCGGACCGGGGCACGAACCCGTGTCCCCTGCATCGGCAGGCGGATTCTCAACCACTGCGCCACCAGGGAAGCCCCTCACCACTGCTTTTTAACATCATACCGGAAGTTCTAGCAAATACTCTTAATAGAAGGAATTTTTTCCTTGGAAAAATAAGAAAAAGAAATAGGAGGTAGATAGATTGGGAAGGAAGAAATAAAACCACCTTTGTTCATAGATGGCTTGATTATGTAGAAAATCCCAAAGAATTTAAAGCAACAGCAGCAACAATAAACTGAAACTAATGAACTGTTAACAGCAAGGTTGCAAAATACAAGGTTAATATACAAATTCAATTGCTTTCCTATATGCCAGCAGTGAACAATGAAATTTTGAAATTAAAAACACAACACTCTTTACATTAGCACCAAACAAATGAAACACCTGGGTATAAATCTAACAAAATATCTATAAGATCTATATGAGGAAAACTATGAAATTCTGATGAACAAAATCAAAGAAGATCTAAATAAATGGAAAGATAGTCCATAAAATTTCAGTTCTTCCCAACTTGACCTATATATAGGTTCAATGCAATCAAAATCAAAATCCCAGCAAGTTACTTTGTGGATATCCACAAACTGATTGCAAAGTTTATATGGAAAGGTGAAAGATCCAGAGAGACAACACAGTATTGAAATAGAAGAACAAAGTCAGAGGACTGACACCACCCTACCATAAAGCTGTAGTAATCAACAAAGCATGATATTGGTGAGAAGATAGGTCAATGAAACAGAAGAGAAAGCTAAGAAATAGATTCATACAAATTCAGTCAACTGATCTTTGATAAAGGAGCAAAAGCAAATCAAAGGAAATACGGTGGTATTTTCAACAAATGGTGCTGGAACAACTGAACATCCAAATGCAAAAAAAGAAAAAAAAATTGACCTTATACCTCTCACAAAAATTAACTCAAAATTGATCACAGACCTAAATGTAAAATGCAAAACTATAAAACTTCTAGAAGATAGCATAGGAGAAAATCTAGTTGACCTTGAATTTGGTAAGAAGATTTTAGGTACAGCACCAAAAGAATCCATGAAAGAGAAATATTACTTAGATTTCATTAAAATTAAAAACTCCTGCTGTGCAAAAGACACTGTTAAGAGAATTTTTTAAAAAGTCAGACTGGGAAGAAATGCTTGCAAAAAAACCTATCTGATCAAAGGCTTGCATCTGAAACATACAAAGAGTTCTAAAGAAGAAAACAAACAACCTAATGTAAAAGTGGGTAAAAGATCTGAACAGACACCTCACCAAAGAAAATATACAGATAACAGATAAGCAGATGAAAAGATGGTTAGCATCTTTCCGTTATTACAAAACTGCAAATTAAAACAACAATGAGCTATCTCTACATACCTATTAGAACGACTAAAATTCAAAACACCAACAAAACCAAATGCTGGAGAAAATGTGGAGCATGAGGAATTCTTATTCTCTGCTGGTGGGAATATAAAATGGTACAGCCACTTTGAAAGACAGTTTGGAATTTTTTTTTACAAAGCTAAACATATTCTCACCTATGATTCAGCAATTGCACATCTAGTTATTTACCAAAGTGAGATGAAAAGTTTTGTCCACACAAAATCTGCACAAGAATGTTTATAGCATCTTTATTTAAAATTGTAAAAAATGGAAGCAAACAATATGTTCTTCAAGAGATAAATGGATAAACAAATTGTGGTAAATCTATACAAGGGAATATTATTCTGAAAAAAAAAAAAGAAATGAGCCCAAAAAAAGATAAGAAGGAAACAATGCATATTTCTAAGTGAAAGAAACCAATCAGAAAACGCTACATACTGTATGATTCCAACTATAGGACAATCTGGAAAAGGCAAAACTATGAAGACAGTAAAAGATCAGTGGTTGCCAGGAGGTGGGAGGAGGATGGGGAAGAAGGAGGGTTGCATAGGTGGAGCACAGGGGATTTTTAGGGCACTGAAACTATTCTATCTGATACTGTAATGGTGGTTATATAATATTACGCATTTGGTAAAACCCATAGAACTATACTACACTAGGAGTAACCCTAATGTAAACTGCAGACTTTAGTTAACATTGTTGTGTCAGTACTGCCTCACTGATTGTAACAAATGCACCATACCAGTGCAAGATGTTCACAGGGGAAACAGAGTGGGGGGCAGGGAGGGGAGGACACAGGGTGTGTATAGCAACCCTCTGTACTTTCTGTTCAATTTTACTATAAATCTAAAACTTCCAGAAAAATAAAGTTTATTAACAAAAACATCTATCTGATTCCTAAAAATCTTTTATCACATTTCAATTAAATAAATGAATAAAGTAGAAAGTCTACAGGTTGAATTTATTTTATAAAATTATAAAATTGGTAGATATTCCACAGAGAGAATATTATGAAAAATCCAGTGCTAATTGAACAGATTAACCCTTCTGCATGCTCTCTCTCCTCTCTCTCTCTCTCTCTCTCTCTCTCTCTCTCTCTCTCT
>NC_041226.1:53448130-53486120 GCF_002837175.3 Physeter macrocephalus | reverse complement strand
CACACACACACACACACACACACACACACACACACACACACACACACACACACACAGAGCCCATATGGCCAAATTAAGGCTCAAGGAAGTCAATTTAGAATAGCAGATACCACAAAAGGAGATTACAGATTCTTTTAGTAACCTATGATGGTAAAATGAAAACTGAAAGGTCATTGTGTTTTTATGTTTACTAGCCAACTGATGTCTATCATGCAATTGAGTCTATACTCTTTATAAATCATTTGCAGTTGCCTTTAAATTTTAGCTATACCGTCTGATCCAAAAACTAATGAAAATAAATGGGGTCAGCTCTAAAGAGAAGAAGAGATTCTGGAAATGCGGGGTTGGAAGAACACTATTGATTGATGTGCTATTGGTCAGAGGGCCCTACTCAGAAGTCATCAATGGTTAAATGTCAGCCTTGGGGGCATATTGAGTGGTGGTCCTCAAGGGGTCAGTCCTGCACCTGGTGCTGTTTAATGTTTCCACGAGTGACTCCAATGATGTGCTCTAGATTGCATTGCTTAAGTTGGTCCAAATTTTAGCAAAGGCAATTCATGATGTATCCAATATGGTGGAGGAATAGGAAGATGTGAAAGCAGGGTGACATACAGTAGGAAAGTGCAAGGGAACTTATTTTAGAAAACAAAGTGCAAGGGAACTTTTTAGAAAACAAATTCCCTGTACATACCATAGAGTGGTCCTACTTTGAAATCTCCATCCAGGCTCTGCCTTCATTACTTTGGCTGACAGACTGTCCCTACGTGAACCTGAGCAGGGTCTCAACTCTCTTCAGTGAAACCATCTGAGACACAATCCTGCCTGGATTGTGCCCTAATGAAGAGGCTGAAATGGACTGGGCCTGGGAAAGATCCTCTAATGACGTTGACATGTAAATTGGCAAAATCTTTAGCCTCCACGTTACTGTTGGTTGTGAGTACTGGAGGCTGCAGATCAGCTGGGATAAAAATATTCATGATGTTCAGAATTACTTTGAGGACAAAAGCAAACATCTTGTAAATTACAAGACATTAATTAGTTAGTTTAATAAATATATATTTCTTATTGCTTAAAAAGATAAATTGTCTACAGTTATAATTTTATTTTTTGTTATACTAAGTGACATAATAATAAGTAGCATAGAAATTCTAAAAATAAGAAAAAATAATCATTATGAATAATTAGGATGAACAAAGAAGGTTCCACTTTGGACCTGAGATTTGGGAGAAAGGAAGTATTTATATAAAACGAGAGAGGAATTTTCTATAAATATACTAATAAAACATATACTCTAAACTGGACTTCTCAAGATCGGCACTCTTGCTATTTGGGGCTGGATGGTTCTTTTTTTTTTTTTTTTTTTTTTTTTTTTTTTTTGTGATACGTGGGCCTCTCACTGCCGTGGCCTCTCCCGTCGCGGAGCACAGGCTCCGGACGCGCAGGCTCAGCGGCCACGGCTCACGGGCCCAGCCGCTCCGCGGCATGTGGGATCTTCCCGGACCGGGGCGCGAACCCGCGTCCCCTGCATCGGCAGGCGGATTCTCAACCGCTGCGCCACCAGGGAAGCCCTGGATGATTCTTTGTTGTAGGAGCTGGCCTGTGCATTGTAGGCCGTTTAGCAGCATCACTGCCTCTACCTAGGACCGGAGGTTGTGCTCCGCTCAGCTGTTGTAATAAAAAATGCCTTACAAATGTCTCTGGGCAATTGTCCCCCTACTGAGAACAACTCGTATAAAAAGGAGAAGCATTAGATAGCCAAAAGCTCATTTTCTAAATGAAGAAGTTAAACGACAGTCAGTTTTAAGTAATTTTGTCAGGCAGATTCAGGACTAGAACCCAGGTCTTCTGGCTCCTAGTCCTGGCTCTTTCATAACCTAATTCTACTGCTCTGAGCTCTGAGCTGGACAAAGTCCAGGAGAGCAGGCTTGGAGAGTCCATTTCCAACAACACCAGGCACGTGGGTTATCGTTGAGTATAACATCCTGTGGGTGATTGCTGTAGCCCTAGAGCCTTTCAGGAGCTGGGCAATTGATAGACTCTGAAACTCTCCGGACAGAGATTCCTTACTACTTCAAGGGTAAGGACAGTACAGTGGGAGGGAAAAGGAGAAGTTTGTGTGAGCAGTGAACTCCCAAAGTATAAGGTCATTTTAACTCACTGCTGTAATTTCAGGAAATCCACAGCCGATCAATGAATGCTTCAGGGAGAAGCAGGCACAGCCACCTTGCAAATAAGGTAACAAAGGCCTCTGTTATGTAATCATAGACATAACAAATAGAGTTTCCATAAATTAATCTGACCCAAGTCTCAGAAAAGATGAGTGAACACTGAAAGCCCAGAGATAAAAGTAAAAATCGACAAATTGGATTCTGTCAAAATTTTAAAAATTTTGTGCTTCATAAGACACCATCAAAAAAGTAAAAAGACCAAAAAAATAAACAACAAAACAAACCCACAGAATGAGAGAAGATACTGCAAATCACATATCTAAGAAAGGACTTTATCCAGGTTCTATATAAAACACTTAGAACTCAAGAATAAAAAGATAAATTATTTAAAAATGGGCAAAGGATTTGAATAGACATTTACCTATAGAAAATGTATAAATGGTTAATAAGCACATAAAAAGATGCTCAACATCATTACTCATTAGGGAAATGCAAATCAAAACCATAATGAGATGTCATCTCACCCACTAAAATAACTATAATCAAAAAGAGAGACAATAACAAGTGTTGGTGAGGATGCAGAGAAGCTTGGGCCTCAGGCCTCATACATTCCTGGTGGCAATATAAGCTGGAGCAGCCACTTTGGAAAACATGTTGGTACTTTCTTAAAAGGCTAAACACAAGTTTATCAGGCCACCCAGCAATTCCACTCCTAGGAATCTACCAAAAAGACATGAAAACATGTCCACAGAAAAACTTGTACACTAATGTTCATAGCTGTATTATTCACACAAGCCAAAAAGTGGAAATCACTCAAATGTCCATCAACCGTGAAAGGATAAACAGTGTGGTATATCCATACAATGGAAAACTACCAGCAATAAAAAGGAAGGAAGTATTGAAACATGCTACAACACAGATGACCCTCAAAAATGTGGGAAGCAATAAAAGCCATTTACAAAAAAAATGTATAATACCGTCTATGTACAATGTCCAAAAAAAGAAATACAAAAAGAGTAGATTAGTCATTGCCTAGGGCTGAGACTAGAAATGGGGAATGGCGGTAATTACGTACAAGATTTCATTTTAGGTTAATAGAAATGCTCTAAAATTATGTTGTGGCGATAGTTGTACAACTCTATAAACAAACTGAAATTCATTGAATTGGACACTTGGGTGACTTTATGGTATATAAATTATATCTGAATAAAACTGTTAAAAAATTGAAGATGAATAAAACAGCAATTCACAGCTGGGATAAAAGAGTTGCAATATATGTCTGACAGGGCATGTACCTCACCCCCCCGCAAAGTGGGTGAAATCTGAATTTTTGAATTTAAAAAGAGTAATGTGTAAAAGAAGTAACATGGCATTCCCAAGGGAACATTCCTCTGTGTGTATCATTAATATGACCAACAGATATCAGGTGGGTTTATAATATTTAAATCAAATGATAGGTAGAGAGCTAGAAGGTTTTGATAAGAGTCCTTCATTACAGTGAATATAATTACAGAACAATTTATACTCCATATCAGTTAGTTTCTAATAGTGCCCCTAGAGGAATAAAAAAAAAAAAAAAGTGAGGCTGAAGTTCAAATAGCAAAACATTGTGCCAAAGTAAGGGGGAAAAAAAAGTATGATTTCAGAGTGGCTAGAGAAGGTCTGCAAACAGAAGTGATATCATGGCGATTTCTTTGCAAATGCAGGGTATAAAAGATAAGGGGAACCTAATATGCTGCTGTGGGTAGATAATAGCAGAAGAAAAGAAGGTCATCAATTTGTTCAGTCTCGTGTGAGTCTTGATTGTTGGTGAGGCATTCAAGGGCTTCTTTACCATGACTATAACTTATCTTGCTCTAGAACTCACCTGCTCCACTTTTTTTCTCCATACACCCTGTACTTTCACCACCTCAGCTCACCACCCATGTTCTTCAGTGTGCTGTATCCTTCCCCAATCTTCACCTATTGAAATCCTACTCCATTTTCAAAGCCAAGCTTAAAAGCCCCTTTCTACCACAATGCTTTCTTTAGGTGCCCTTACTGGAAATGTCTCTCTTCTATGTTCCCAGAGCACTTTGTGTATTTCTCCTGATATTTATCCTATCTTTATGTTACAACTCTCTGTACAATCATCTTATCTTCCTTCAATATTATAAACAGCTTCAGGTAAGCAGCTGTGCTTGCTGCCTTTATATTTCTACCTAGGATATGCCTGGAAAAGGCTAAGCTCTCAATACATTATGAATGAAATTTCCAAAAGTAAGGAGTAAAGAAGATTCCACTTTGAAACAACTAATGAAATATACCAAATCCTCATCCCATATGAGTTTCTAATAACGGTGTCCAAAAAAACCAAATCAAATTACCAAATTAGAAGCGATAAGAGGTTAACTCTCTCTACATATTTATTGTAATTGGCAAGAGGCAGTGGTGCCTAAATAAAGTGAAAGATGAGATTCTAAACATAGTAATAGCAAAAACCATAAGTACCCCTTTAAAAGTCATTGTAGAAATCGGTTAAATTCTAACATTATAGAGGTGTTAATTATGTAACAAAATAAAGTAAATAAATGGGGGGGGCTGAGAAATACTGAAGATAGAAATCAGTATAGGGACTTCCCTGGTGGTCCAGTGGTTAAGACTTCGCCTTACAGTGCAGGGGGTGCAGGTTTGATCCCTGGTCAGGGAGTTAGGATCGCACATGCCTCACGGCCAAAAAGCAAAACATGAAACAGAAGCAATATATATGGTAACAAATTTAATAAAGACTTTTAAAAATATGGTCCACACCAAAAAAAATCTTTAAAAAAAGAAAACAATATAAAACAAGATAATTATTCCATGTAAAGTGCTAATTTCTTTAGCAGCATTTAGCAGTACAGACAGAAGAAAGTTTTATAATAATGAAAAGGAAACAAAATATAAGAACCTATTCATGGTAATGAGAAAGACTCTTCAGGGGTACACATTTACTTATTCAATCAGTCACTCAATCAAGCAAACAACAATATTTAGTGTAATATATATTTAAACTGACGTTAGGTGTTTAGGAAGCAAACTAAAAAAACTATTCATAAAGAAGACAGATGTATGTGGGTTATAAAATGTGTGTGAATTAAAAAGTTAGGTATATTTTATATTCTAATGGGTACAGTAGAAGCCCAAACAAGCTTTTATAGTCAATTTTACCCTTGCAGTTAGAGAGTGGTTCAGATGAGGTTTTATAGAGGAGGGAACCCTTGAGTGGAGTCTGGAAAATCTTGAAGGTGAAGTAGGCTGTCATGGTGGGTATACGGGGAAAGAGAAAAGGATACCTTCTAGAAAAAAATTTGGGAGGAAAAGCATGAAACTGGGAACCATTAATGTATCCTGGGAACTACAAACAGATATTATATCTGAATCCAGGGTGTAAGGGGAGATGCAAAAAGAAGGTAGTTGGAGAGGTTTGCTAAGCTAAGAACATTGAACTTCAGGCAATGTGGACCCTTTGAAGAGTTTTAAGCTGACCATAATACTGTAATATTTGTGATTCAGAGGAAGCGCTTTATTCAGAAGGAGGAAGATGGATTACAGGGAAACAAGACTAGAAGAAGGGATTTAATTAGGAGACCTACAGAACGCTAGTCTAGAGATGAAGGAGGCATGGCATGCATAGTGAGGGTGAAGAGAGCTGACAGACTAGAGATATATTTAGGAAGCTGATCCAACAGGACATTGTGATTAATGGCAAGTGGAGAAGAAGAGACAATGAGGAGTGAAGTTTTGGGGTTAGGCAATCGGGGCATGTCATTTTGTGTTGCAGGAAAAATGGAAGAAGCAGTGGTTAATGGGAAGATGATGAATTCTATTTCAGACATCTTAGGTTTGAAGAAAATGTGAGACATCTAAGTGTCAATTTCCAGGAGACAGTTGGATTAATGTGTCTGGAGATGAGAGACGTAGGGCTAGAATTAGACATTTAAGACTCAACTCCTTATATTTGTTCATTTAGTCCAAGGTAGAGGGTGAGATTTCCAAGGCCAATGTGTAGAGTCTGAAAAGAACTGAGACTTGGAAGGAAATTCAGGAAACACTAAGCCTCAGACAGCACCCAACCACAAAGTGGAAGAGACTGCTACTTCAAAGGAAATGTTTTGCAAAGCCATGCCTGCTGTGATATTTTACCCACCTTGGCCCCTGCCAGAATTTTATTCCTTACTAGTCTAAGACTAGAAGAACCCTTCTTAACCCTTCTTTATCAACATTTTAACAAGAGCTGTCATGAAAAATTCTCTTCCTGGGAGTCTTAGTTCTTTAGAAGAAGGTTATGGACAGCTTTATCTCTCCTTAAGATAAGAAAAATTCTTCGGAAAATCCCCTGGCACAAGAAAAAAAAAAAAAAAGCACAGACCTTTCTATTCCTATCAGAAAAATTAAAAGGCTGTCCATGCCTTTTTTCCTATGTTACAAATTTTAAAATACTGCACCCTGCTTAATTTAACTAATTCATTAAAAAGCATTCATTAAGAGTCTACCTTTTGCAATTAACATACTGCTCTGTATGTGTTACTATAGAGTTAAGCAGATAGGAAACCCTAGAAACTGGTAATCTGTCCCATTTAAGCCCTAGAATCACATGATTAATAATTAAGGACTTGGAAGTAGCTAAAGTATCATAGAAAACTCCCAGCTCATCACTCCTATTCAACATTGTACTGGAAGTCCTAGCCAGAGTAATAAGGCAAGAAGAAGAAATAAAAGGCATCCATATCAGAAAGAAAGAAGGAATATTGTCTCAGTTTGCAGATACTATCTTATATGTAGAAAACCCTAAAGACTCCACCAAAAAACTATTAGAACTAATAAATGAATTCAGTGAAGTTGCAGGACACAAAAAATCTACATACAAAATTCAGTTGTATTCCTATACCTAACAACAAACTATGTGAAAAAGAAATAAAGAAAACTCTCCCATTTACAATAGCATCAAAAATAATAAAATACTTAGGAATAAATTTAACCAAGGAGGTGAAAGATCTGAACACTAAAAATTATAAGACATTGATTAAAGAAATTGAGGAAGACAAAATAAGTAGAAAGATATCTATGTTCCTAGATTGGAAGAACTGATATTGTTAAAATGTCCATAGTACTCAAAGCCACCTGTAGATTTTAGGCAATACACATCAAAATTGCAATGGCATTTTTTCATAGAAAAAGTAAAAATAACTCTAAAATTCATATGAAAGCACAAAAAACACCAAACATCCACAGCAATCCTGAGAAAAAAGAACAAAGCTGAAGGCATCACATGTCCTGATTTCAAACTATACTACAAAGCTATAATAATCAAAACAGTATGATATTGGCATAAAACCAGACATAGACCATTGGAACAGAATCATGCATATACCCATGCATATACAGTCAACAAATATTTGACAAGGGATTCAAGAATATCCAATGGGGAAAAAATAGTATCTTCAGTAAGTGATGTTGGGAAAATGATATTCACATGCAAGAGAGTGAAACTGGACCTCAATCTTAAACCACTCACAAAAATGAACTCAAAATGACTTAAATGTAAGACCTGAAACTGTAAAGCTTCTAGAAGAAAACATAGGGGAAAAGCTCCTTGACATTGTTCTGGGCAACAATTTTTGGATATAACATCAAAATCACAAGCAACAAAATCAGATATAAACAAGTGGGACTGCATCAAACTAAAAAGCTTCTGCACAGCAAAGGAAACCACAAACAAAATGAAAGGCAACCTACAAAATGGTAGAAAGAATTTGAAAACAATATATCTGATAAGGGGTTAATATCCAAAATACATAAGGAACTCATACAACTCAAAAGCAAAAAACAAATAATCCAATTAAAAACTGGAGAGAGGGCCTGCAAAGATGCTCAACATCACAAATCATCATGGAACTACAAATCAAAACTGCAATAAGATATCATCTCACACATGTTGGAATGGCTATGATCAAAAAAATAAGAGATAACAAATATTAACAAGGATGCAGAGAAAAAGGAGCCCTTGTGCACTGTGGGTGGAAATGTATATTGATAAAGCCACTGTGAAAAACATTATGGAGATTCTTCAAAAAATTAAAAATAGAATTACCATATGATCCAGCAATCTCACTTCTGGATATATCTCTGCAAGAAATGAAATCACTACCCCAATGAAATATGTGTACCCCATATTCATTGCAGCATTTTTCACAATTGCCAAGATATGGAAACCACCTAAGAGTCCATAACAGATGAATAAATAAAGAAAATCTGGTGTGTATATATACACAATGGAATGTTATTCAGTCATAAGAAAGAAGTAAATCCTGTCACTTGCAACAAGATGGATGGACCTTAAGGGCATTATCTAAATGAAATAAGTCAGACAGAGAGAAACAAAAAACTATATGTTCTCACTCATATGAGAATCTAAAATAGGCAAATTCATAGAAACAGAGAGTATAACAATTGTTGCTAGGGACTGGTGGGTAGCGGAAAGGGGAAGACGATGGTCAAAGACTACAAATATCAATTTGAAGTGAGAATTAAATGAGATAAATTTAGCACAGTATCTGGCACATAATAAGCCATTATTAAACGTTAGCTATTATTTAATAATAGTTAATAAATAGCTGATTTTAAAATAATATAACTATAAAATATTATAATATATAATTAGCTAAATAAGACAAGTTCTGGGGATCTAATGTACAGCATGTGACTATAATTAATAATACCCTATTACATACTTGCAAGTTGCTAAGAGAATAGATCAATGTTCTCACTATAAAAAAATGTGATAGATGTGTTAACTAACCTTATCATGGTAATTATTTCACAATATATGTGAGTATCAAATCGTTGCATTGTATACCTTAAACTTACACAATATTATATGTCAAGTATATCTCAATAAATCTGGGGGGAATAAAGAAAATTCCTTGCATCATTCCTTCTGAACTACCATGGACATTGGAGTACAGTAAAATATAAAGAATGCCACAGTCAAATCAGTGGGGGAAATTTATTTGCAAGATTGAATATGACAGATCATGACCTGAGGTCAAAGCAAAGAGAATCCAAGACTGAAGCGTACACAGGGTTTGTTATACTATTCTTTCTCCTTTTTTTTGCTTAGTATTTTCTTAAAGAAAAAGTTAAAAGATAGAGAGAAATCCAGGTCAAAAACACAAGAGGTGAAAATCAATTTGCCAAATAAATCTGAATAACAAGAGAAGCAGAAAACAAACAAACATACAAACAAACAAAACAAAAGAGAAGCAGAATGATGGATGGAGGCAGAATATAGAGGTAGGAATGTCAGTTCTGGAGACAAACTCCTGGGTTTGAACACTAGCTGCACATGATCTTGGTGGGTTTACTTGACCTCTCTGTGCCTCAGTTTTCTTATCTGCAAAATAGTGATAATAATATCCATCTCTCTGAAGTGAGAATTAAATGAGATGAATTTAGCACAGTATCTGGCACATAGTAATGCATTATTAAACATCAGTTCTTATTTATTAAATAATATTATGTATTAGTAATGGCTAATTAATAGCTGGTTTTATAATCATATAATTAGCTAAATAATAACCTATTTATTAATAATAGTGAATTAATATTCTAGTCCAACAGATTAGAATAAGTGAAACCAGAAAGGAAGATTACAGAAGGAAAGAGTGATCAAGAATCTATATATGTTTCATGTTTCATTTGTCCATCAGTTTATGTACTAATTTATTTCATTGTTATTATTTACTGCTTGGACACTTAGTTTTGCTATCTTCTTCCCCCATCTGACCTTACATCTCAGATTAACCCCATCTGGCCTGATCCAGCCACTTCCTCTCATGATCAAGCTAAATTTAGCTAATGTCCTAATGAAAAGCCCTGGGCAACTTTAGTGTGACTCAGCCTTGTTAAAAGGCAGCTGGGTGCATATCGATCAATAGGGAAGCCCTAGGGCCCCAAAGCCACAGTGGAGGGATGCTGATAGGGTTGGGTGAGACCATCTTGAATAATTACATCTCTTAGAAGCCAGAGACCAGGTCTCTGTAATTCAGTTTCATTCCCAGAGCTTAGCACAGTGCCTGCACTCAATAGACACTCAACAAAAGTTAGTTGAACGAATGAACAATTGAATGAACGAATGAATTCACACTGAGACCCCACGGTAAGGGACTAGGAATCTGGCTTCCCCAATATTTTCATCCTGAATGGAGCTGAAATTCCAACAAGTGTGATTTTATTGCAGGAGAGTTCAGCTAAACCCTCTGGGTGGTCAAAGCCACCAGGAAGGCCTGACTGCATAGGTGGGAGAATGGCGTGGAACAGGGTGGGCCTTACCACACTTGCACCTGTCCCGAGACCCTGCCGGCGCCATGCTGGTAGGGCTGCTGCCACTGTCTCTGGGTGACCAGGGGCTGATCAGCATTTCAGCTTCTGTTCTTCCCAATTTTCATGCTTCAAATTTCCTCATGCCTGCATCAGGACAGTCTCTCTATTCCATTTCAGTATCTACTCTCTGTAATGAACTATTTTTAAAGCCCCAAATTCTGTTTACTTTATCTAAACCAGGGATGTCGCAATATAGTTTTTATTTCAATTCCTGACTTTTTACAGTCCTAACTTAATTCTCATAATTTTTCTCATATTTTAGGGATTCACTCTGAATTTTCTTCCTATTTGCTAGGGCTTTTTTCTTGTCTTTCCTTTTCTTTTTTGGGGGTTGGGGGTTGTCACATTGTTTTGTTCTCAAATAGTTCCTTGGTCTGCAATGTTTTTGGTGCAGACATGTGCCAGGTACTGTAAGAAATTATGTTTGGAATGATCTTATTTTAGTCCATACTTCAATCCCCATATGGTAGATATTATTATTCCCATTCCATAGATGAGAAAAATTGACCAGAAAAATTAAGTAATTTGTCCAAGAACATATAACTCACAAAGTCAGGAATTTTAGTCCACTTTCTGCTAAAAACACAGGCAGGTTCCTTTTTGATATCTGACATCACCGCAAATTCGAAATAGACTTGAAAGAAAAAAATCAATCCTTCATATGAGATAACTCCTCACATATAGAGATACATTTAGAAAAAGAAACCAAAATGTTCTTTTTGGTTTTATGGTTCTTCCTCAAAGCAGGAACTGAGGGCCCAGAAGAGACAAGAAAGGAATATTCGGAAGCCCTGAGCCAGAGCTGCTTGAAACAGGAATCCTGTGCCAGAGTTTGAATCTTCAGTTCGCTCAGGAGTGACAGCTTTTATTTGAACACAGTTGCTCTGTGGGTTCTAGCATCCTTTTTTTCCTGAGAGCCCTGTGTCTCGCCTCATTCGCACTGGTTCAGGTTTTCTCATTTGCGACAGAGACAGAGAACTGGCTCTCAGAGAAATGGGAGAACTTTAACATGGAGCCTGCAGGCCAGACAGGAGAACAGCCGGGGCCAGCGCAGAGGGCGCTGCAAACAGGAATTGTGTCCCAGGCTTTCTGGAGCTCCTGGGAGCCAGAGACCTGCAGTCAGGCATTTGTCTGTATGGGTCTTAAATTACGACTTCCAAAGACTATCGTCAATTGTACGACAATGTATAGAAAACCAAACATTCACACTCTGCCTTTTGCCCCAATTTTTATATTTTTTACTATATAATAAAGTCATGTAATTCATAGTCTAACTGTGAACAATGAGAACCAATACACATTTATTGCACTACATCTTTAGCTCTTAATTTTTCACAGCATAAATGATTTCCACCTAGTGACCATTTAGTGCCAAAACCAGACTGAAAGTTTCCCAGCTAAAACCATCACTGATCAAAGACCTAAGTGTTTGGTCAATCTTCCTAGCTGCTTGCTAATTGGCAATTGTATCGCTGAGGCCATTTTTTTTTTTACAAAGGACACAGCTTTGGCCCCCGCAAAACAGGCCGATAAAAAACAGATGGATTTTTATCTATTCATTCAAAGTAGGAGGGAGGGCCAAGTGATTTGTGTGTTTTGTGTTTCTCTATTGGAGGACAGTAAACTGATTGAGAGGGGTTTTTTAAGGAAAAGAAAGGCAGACTCCAAACTAATTCAGCAACCGTCCCTTTGGATGCCAGCTGACCTCGATGGAGATTTAGTGCTAGCTTTAAAAGGCTTCGTTTACAGACAATTAAAAACCACATAAATTTCAATTGTCAACGAAGAAATGGTTTCCAAAGCCTCCGACAGCCCAGTAGCCCCTCCCCAGCCCTGTGCAGGAAAGACCCAGAGGCAAATACAAAGCCACTAACCCAAATGCCCGTGGAGTTTGCCAGGGAGCCCGATCCGGATGCTTCAGCTGCTTGCCACTGCTGTGGAAACACAAAATCTTATACAGCTTCAAATGTAGGTTCTTTGAGTGCTAATCAAACAGAGAGAAGGTACCCGACCACCAAGGAGGAGGTGCCTGCACAGAAGTACTCCACCAAGTATGGAATTTCAGCAGTTAGGTCTTTAGGCAATCTGTACGTTTGAACCTTTTGTGTGCACCCCATTTTTCCCCACCGAAGGAATTAGATTGAAAGATTCAAAAGTGATACGAACACAAATGACTGGAGGATTTAAAGCCTGAGATAGTCCCATTTTTAAAAAAATCTGTGTATTGAACTTCTCATCAGCTGTCGGGCAAATGGACATAAGCTTCAGAAAAGAGCAACTCCAGAGGGAAAAAAAAAAAAAAAAAACCCAACACTCCTGCATGTTTGCATCAAGATTTGGTGCTGATGCTGATGAATAAGTAATGATGTGTAGGTGTTGATAACATTTGTACACATCTCTGATTGGTTCTGACATAGGTGCTCCATGGAGGATGAGGTTTACAAGCCGAAAACCGTCAGGAGAAAGCCATGGTTTCGGGCTGTCCCTCACAGATGCGGGGCTTTGCACCTGTGTTTGAAGTTGCTCTTTCATTTTGTTTCTCTGCAGAAAAACCAGGCATGATGTTCAAACTGGGAGCACCTTGGACGATTTTGTGGGCTGGATGTGGTCTCTTAGATTCGCTACTTAAACTTAACCAGAAAACTTTTTCTTTCCTTGGGGTTTTGAAATTTGGGATTAAAACTGTGAATACGCATATTACTCTCACTACAGGACCAAATGTATGCAAATTGTTGTACAGCCTGTTTACATTACTCGAGGACTTGTGTGATAAAAGACAAATGCTATTAAAAATTGGATGAGGGCTGAAACCTTGCTCACTGATGGAAATCTTTGTTTAAATCACAAGGCATGTTTTTTAACGTTAGTGATGTGACATTTAGGTACCAGTGTCAACTACTAATTTAATTCACTCTTATTTTCAGTCAAAGGTAGAAATTGAACAGCATCTCTAGCTAAATTAAAATTTGGAAGATTTTTTGGTCTAATAAACTGACAACAATATTGATAGTTTCTTCACTCGCTGCTTAATTGGGTTAAGAACATCAAAAATTCTCCAGTTTAAAATAATGTCTTTTGCAACCGTTACTAATCTTTCATTCCCTAAGGTTTGGCCAGTGACAACTGGAGGCAAATCAAGAAGAATTTATCACTTAGAATCATGGCCACAAGTCTCATTAAAAACATTGCAGGGAGAACAATTAAATGGCGTGTTCAAATTCTTTGCACTTGGCATTGGTAAATCTGAAGGCTAAGATTCTGTACATCTATGGGTTGTTTAATTTTTTTCGTTAAATTTGTGATATATAAATTGTATTTTTAAACAGACTGTTTTATTAATTTTTATTAAAGAACAAATGCAGGGGGTAATGATACATTTAGCTATCTTCAAAGAAATAAAATACAACTGTCTGACCAAAATGCTATCGATAAATGATGCTGGTAAAGCATTCTGAAGAAACAGATTCATTATTTAGA
Source organism: Physeter macrocephalus (assembly GCF_002837175.3). Taxonomy (NCBI): domain Eukaryota; kingdom Metazoa; phylum Chordata; class Mammalia; order Artiodactyla; family Physeteridae; genus Physeter; species Physeter macrocephalus. The sequence goes on along the minus strand of NC_041226.1, from coordinate 53,472,072 downwards.
GTTTAGATTTAAGAGCAGAAGGTATCAATCGAGTAATAATGTGTTAAATAAATATCGTAGAATTGGTATAATAAAGAGGTTATGCACAGATAAAGATGTGATATTAGTAACAATTTCCAATAAATAATAACTCCCTGCAAAATATTTTTGCGAATTAACACTTGTTTTTTTTTTTATTAATTAGCTCAGCCTTTGATTTGAATTCCCCACCCTCTGGCGTCGAGATGCCTTTTCTTTAAACAAAGGATTATTCTTCCTCAAAAGGGGTTTGTCTAGTTCCTTTTATTGTTTTATGTCACACAAGGGAAAAATGCTTTTGAGGCATCACTGCTGAATTTAGCAGGGACGAGAGTTTACTGCTATATAATCATTAGTCAATGCAGTAGCTGAAATCTTAAACAAAAGAAAACAAACTACAAACAGGCAAGCATCCCCTAAAGGCACATCAGAACACCATAGAGGGGCAGCATGGATTTCAAACAAGGTTGCCCAAGCATGTGCTAAATATTGCTGCTCTTGACTTTAAACTGCACACCAAGGAATACAGTTTCACCTTCTATTCTGAAACAATACTGAGAAGCAGTGGATAAAGGGTTTAGCAAATGCACTTTACTCTGACTCCGTGGCAACTTTGTGAAAATTATATTTCAAACATAATAAAAATCTCTCAGTATAAAGGGTTTGATCATAAAGCCATTAGGAAGTGATGGATGCTTAAATTGCCAGTGTCTTTCTATCTTAGACAGGCTTTGTTACTTCATGCCAACTACCACCGTATACAGTTACAGGTCTATAACATAGCTGTAAGCTGCTAGAAATCTTGGAAAAGCATTTAAGCAAGGCTTCTTGCTTTCAAACAGACGATCATTTTCATATCAGGTTCTTAATGATGAAGGTAAGTACTAAAACCTGTCTATTGTAAGCTTCTAAAGCAGACTAATAAGGAAACACTGCTCTGTGAAAACATACCAGAAAGTGTGAGCAAGAAAGAATACAAAGGAAGTTGTAATGCCATTTTTAAAGAAAAGCAAAATGCATTTAACAGATAATGATCCATGTGTTGGGGGGAAAAAAATGTGCGTGCTACCACACCTTTTATAACGAATGTTTTCATCTAAAATATTTTTCTAAATTATTGATTCCACTCTCTGGTTTGTGTGTGTGTGTGTTTTCTTTGTAATTACTACAGTCATTTTGTAGTTTCGTTGTTATTCAAACTTGCTGATTAAAATAGAGCTAAAGTTAATTTTATAAGTAATAGTCAAACTACATTGGTTTCTAGTCAGCTTTTAATAGACTCTGTCAGTGCAAAATATATTAATCAACAATAATAGGTGTTTTTGCTATATATTCCTAAATCCTATACACACTTCCTAACTCTGTCCCCTGCCCAAAATAATTCTTACTTTTCAAAAACAGTTACAAGTAACTACAGGTCAATCAGGTATCTTACAGCTAATACAACAAAACGTATATAAAATTCTAGAGTACATTGATTTTCATGGTTTTGGGGTGCTATGTGACAATAATTTAATCAGCCAGAGAATAGAAGGAATTTAATAGCATTTAACTACACTCTCGAAATACCCAATCTAAAATTCCTGACAAGATAAAATATCACCGAATATAGCATTAAAAACTCATAGATTTGGTTTCCACTGTGACATATCTTGTCTGGGCTTGAGATTTTCTTCCTATTTTCACTTATATAAAAAATATATTGTGTATCCTAGAACACCACAAAATGCTTATTTCTTTCTAGTTATGTCACTTTGGAAACACTGGCTGGAAACACTGCATGAAGTTGCCTGACTGGGAGCTGGATTAAACAAAATGAGATGTGGAAGATAATTTTACTTAATCTGTACTTTTGTTTAATTAATTAGTTAATTAATTAATTTCATGAGTTTATTAACGCCTTGCCCATTTCAGGTCTTTTTCAAGACTTGTGTCGCCTCCATTTGACAAGATATTCCTCAAAAGGAAGGGCTCAGATTTGCATCTCATCCCAAAACCAAGCCCCAGCTTTCTTGGCCCCTGACCCCTTGCCGGGCTCAGTAAAAGTTTATTAAATGAATGAATGAATCAATCAATGGATTAACAAATGTCCTACCCAATAAGGGGTGGAAATCAAGAAACATAGATAAAATAATTGAAACTTCCAAAGACTCAGTTAGATTGGCAGAGAAGTGTTAAAAAGTCTATAGCCTATATTTTTCAGAAATAAATGATACATAGAGGTTTTCACACTTTAGTAAGCATTCTGATATAAAATTATCTCCCCAAATTTATTTTGAATAGAGTCTCATAGTATTTCATAAGTATGGATATCAGCCAAACATGGTAATGATTATAGTAACCTAGAAAATGAAAATAATTATCAGAATCATGGCTTGTCAAATCTGTTTTGTTTTCCTTAGAGATCTAGGTGTGATACTCTGTCTAGACAGGCACAAAATGTTTGTTGAAAAGTGATCAAATATCAGCTAGTACTTACCCACACCAGGTAAATATTTCATTTACCTTCCTGTCCCAAATTATCCTCTCAACCCACCACAAGAATTTTCACCTAAGTGATGTGGATTGCCAAAGCTCTATTTTACCTGTGTATACCATGGTGATAAAAATACTTTATGTTCCCACAAAAGAAATTCCATATATTTGATTCTAGCTAGGTAAAAGCTACTCTTCATCACCAAATTCAAATAGAACTTTTACAGGTAGAATTAGAAATCAACTTTTTGGTCAAAAGTAGTTTTCCCATATATGCCAAATGTCTTAGTTTTCAAAGTGTCCTAAGAAGACCATAAAAGTATTATTACAGTGCTTGCAAATCTGGCTCTTTTTTTTTTAATAAGTTAATGATGTGGGATGAGAGATATTTCATCTTTTATACAGTTATTTGACAGTGATGAATTTAATTCATTCTATCACATTGAATGATACATTTATATTCAGTATGTAGCTTAAAATTTCATAAATGATTAAAGTCCCTGTCGTTGTAATTATAATATGCAGAGAGCAGCCAGAACGTATTTGCAAAGAACAATGTACAAGTCAATAAATTTGGTGAGTACTCCTGACAACATATAAATAATGACTTTAGAAGTATAACTACCTGTATTTGAAAACTAAATAATGAAGGTCTGTGTTTGGGTTTTTTTAAACTAGCTGATCTAGCTTTCTACAAAGGCTCTTTAGGGTTATAATGTGCAGTATTAAATTGAAAACACAATAATGCAATGACATTACATTAGTAGTGAACCAATTTCAACCCAGAATCTAGTTTGAAATAAATCAACCCTGGTCATGTTCCTGCCGCTGGACCTTGGTCACTAAGAAGGACTTTGGGCATCCAGACCTTCCCTAGGATCCTTTAAACCAGGAATTGTCACCAAAAGAGTCCAGTCTCCTCACCCAAGTGTGTGGCCCAACACTCAGGACCACATTGTCTCCAACACTACAACCCCCCCCCCCAATTATACACTGCCACTGATAGCTCTTTTCCATAAGGAAAAGAGCCTACTTCAATCCATCTATTCATTGATTTAGCAAATATTTACTTGCCAGGCACCACTCTATCTTGGGAAGTAACAGTAATGAACAAGACAGCCAAGGTCTGGCCAGAACCAGATTAGCCTATATGGAGTAAGGAAGGAAAGAAATCCGACGATGAGAATATTATAGGTGCTATAGGGTTACATAGAATTATAAGGTATGACCCCATCCCTCTTGGACCTTATATTGCATTTATTTTCGTGCATTCCTCTCTACCTCTACTTCAGCACAAGAAATGAAAACTCTACTGACAAAGCAGACAGCCCTTGCTTCAAACCTTCTTTAGGTTCAGGAATAATTGAGATAATCTATTACTTTATGCCACTTAGTGATTCAAATGGGCAGAATGCCGTTCCTTCTCTGAGGAGGCATCTGAAACCACCCTGCACCAAAGTTCTATTAGAGAATCAACCATTCATGTTACTCTCATGCTAGTCTTAGTACGGTGAAGGTTGATCTTGGCCAAAAGACCTAGTGGCTCAACCTTCTTGCTAAGATTAGGAGCCTAGTGTCATCCTATGAAGAGACCAGAAGTAAGGTTTAAACTTGTTCCAGACATAAAAGCATGTCATGACAAGCACAGTCATCACTCAAAGTCTGTGCTAAGAACAGAAGACAGAAAAAAAGCTGAAATGCTAATATCATATCATGTTCATTTAATTTCAAACATTTGTGGCTGATGCTATGATTCCACAGCAGGCAACATTTTTCGAGCTCATGGCTGCTCAGTTTATGGGAAGTTTTCTCTGTACTATAACTGTAGGTTTACAACAATAGTTTTATTGCAGCTGGTCCTTTGGATATTTGTGTTTCTCAGAAGAAAAGAAAGAAGGAAGGAGGAAAAGGGAAGGGAAAAAAGGAATAGGAAGAAAGGAGAGAGAGGAAGCAAGGAAGGAAGGGAGAGAGAGAGGGAGGGGAGGGAGGAAAGAGGAGGAAGGAAGGAAGGAAGGAAGGGAGAAAGGGAGAAAGGGAAGGAAGAAAGGAAGGAAATCACTCATGAATATGGACTCCAAGCTTCCAACATGTGAATTTCACATACACAGAGAGACTGTTAACATACCAGATGGAACAGGAACATATAAAGAGAGGGAAGTCTTTTCTGTGATGTTCTAAGAAAGAAAGGCTATACCCATTTGGATCCAGGTCTCTCTTCTTCATCTCTTCATTATCCTACAATGCCTCACCCCAACCCTTCCACTCCTAACACCACCATCGAAATGCAGAAGAAACCCTTGTGCCTGTCTTAGAACTGAAATATAAAAATTAAACCTCTGACCAAAACAGATGAGCGAATCACCATCCCCAAGCTGAGTATCTGGTAGAAACAGTGACAGACCTTTAACTAGAGTGTTGCTGTGGGTGACAGCCTAATGAACTGCCACCTAGAATCTCTTAGGGTTAATAAGCCACCTGTCTTGAAAGGAGCAGTCATACGGGTGTTTGAAGCCTACTCCAACACTTAAACTCTTGATGAAGTTCTCACTGCCGAAGGAGCTTACTAACAAAGCCACTGAGTCAGTTTAACCCAGGGAAACTGGACCCAACAGACTAGGCTATCAGAGTTTTGTGTTGAGATAATTACTGCACTAAAGAGAGCATATGGGCTGTCAGAGCTGGCACATGGCCTGCACCAGCTGTTACCTGGGCGCTTTGGAAAACATACTGAACAGCATTTTGGATACAGCACAGCTCTGTGTAAGTTTTCCAAGGTTTCTACTGGGAGTTCTTCATAATAAATTTATTTCCTGTATAAGGGAGGACTGCACCCAGTCAGATAACTGGAACAAGCGTGTTAAATTTTTCTGACAGATAGAATATCACTGGCTAAAAGGGGAAAACAAACTAGGGCATAAACAGGCACAAAGACTGAAAAGCTAAGAATAGGCAAAAACATTAATGAGAATAGGTCCCCCTACCTTCAAAATGAAAAAGGTCAGCTGAACACATTGAGATTTTCCTGAAAAAACAACTGATACATAAGATAATGCATTTAAAACATCTAGCACAGTGTCCATCACACAATAAATGGTAGCTGCTTTTTGTATTATTATTATTAAACTATTAATCCTTACCTGATAGACGTACTCAGGATTCCCAAACTGCCATAAAGCAGACCATTCTTCTAGCATTGCTGCTAGAACTATTTTACCTTAGGAAAATGTTTTTCCAAGAACAGCCATCAAGGTGTCAGCCAATGAATGCCTCCCGAAGACAACTTTCATCTGCATGTAGCACGTTTTCTTCTAAAGGACTCCAAAACTTGACAATAATATCTGTGACTGACACTACTGAAAAATTCAGCCACCTCTGAAAATGCCATACAGCCTCAAACCGCATGTGATGAAAAATCTGAAGATAAACCCAGGAAAAACAAAGGGGTAAAATAAGGTTTTTCACACTAGAGTTTGTCATCCAAAACTACGAATTTCAATAAATATAACCCCAAAATGGGACTTCTATCATTGAGCTTTAACTCCAGTAATAATGTTATCACAATTGTAACTTACATTAAACTTTCTCAATCAAAAATCTTTTTTTTTTCTTCAAGAATGTTAGGAAGACTAACTTTGTGCAACAGCACACTCACATTATCAAAAAGTCATAGAACATTGATTTAACTTTAGTATCCAAGCAGACGGTAAGCCTGGATTTTTACTTTTAAATCCAAACTTTGTCATCTCTTTGAAAACAGAAATAGAATGAATGTGACAGTCACAGCTTTCCTTCACCTGTTTGGGAAGGAAAGCTTCACTTCAAAGAACTAATTTAAAGCCAAGTTTACTAACAAAACGGGTCTTTTCTTTTGAATCAGACACTACGCTTAGTCTCGATTAAGGGAATTTACCTTGAGAAAATACAGGGCAGTTAAAGACAAGCTACGGAGGTATTACGTCCAGTCTCCTGTGTCATATTTCCAGAGGGACAGCAGATTTGGGTTCTTGGACAAAGAAAGGCGTGTTTCAGTGGAATGGGTGAATATCCAACTTGGAAAAAGCCAGTCATCAGATTTAAATTTTTAAAACCTGTGCCTTCAAAACACTCAGGACATTTAGAAAATCTACCGCGTTACGTGACAGTAAGCGCATCACCACATTCTATTTTGCAAGCTTTAGCAAATAAAAAAATCCCCCAGAAGAATCTTAATTCTTATCTATGGAAAACATTAAACTGCTAAGCGCTGACAACTGGAATTAGTCCTTAAATCTCTAATGAGAATAATAAAACATGAGTGCAGTTTGTGCTGTAACTTGATAAGGCCTGAATTTACTTGCAGTTAGGAAAAGTCACTGATCCAGCAGTATGGCTTTTTACTCCCTGAGGTCCAGGAAACAGTATCTGTCCTCTTGGAACCTCCTCTGTGGTAAGCACTTCTTATCTGTGCTATCAGAGGCTGGAGATAGCAGGGTAATATCTAGTAACAGCAGCTTTATGAGATGATCCATTACTGATTTAAATCAATCTCCAGCAGGTAGTTCTCCTTAACCCATCAGAGCAGAACTGACCCCCGCCCCAGAGAACTCACAGACTCTCTCCAGATGCAGAAACTCCCCGGGAAGACATTAACGGCAAAACATCACGTTTGGTCCTCGAAACCAAGCATCTTTTTAAAATCTCAGCGCTCTGAAAGATTGTAATATTGAGGCTCCTGACCAAAACTTGAAATCCAGTTTTAGTCATGATCAATTCCGTGTTTGCTCTATAGATATTCAGAGCAGGAGCTTAATGAGCCTGTTAGCAATTTGCAAAGACCCAACAACTTGCTGTGAGGAACTTGAAGAGGAAATAACTTCCACTTTCTACACTTAAGGAATTTTGTTAAAGACGTATTTGCTGGGAAACCACAAGTCCAGCTGTTTGTAGGCACAGGCCAGCATAAATGCGAGGAATGTTTAAGAGCAAATTAAGCCCTGCATTTCAGGAATTAAGTGAGCGGGGATGTCAGATGGGCATACAGTTCAGAGGTTCTAAATGAAAAAATGTTCTTGACTATCTTAACAGTTGGATAAATAAATGCTAAAGATAGATTTCAGTCTTACTTATAAGGTCAAATGAATATATCTACTTTTCACACACCTATAGTTGTAACATAATAGATTTTAGTGTGTGAAGCGGCCTTAAATATTATCAATTTACCCCACTGATTTTACAGAGAGAAAATGGAGGCTCTGAGAGATTCAATAACTTATCCAAGGTCACAGCTAGATATTGACAGAATTGAAATCTCTTAACACCTGCTAATGCTTTTTCTGGTATACTTGCTTTTAGACAGAAGTCTTTGTGAATATACATAACTCCACATACGCATGAGATTTTAGTACTTTCTGGGTTTCAGAACTAATTCAAGCTATGAACAAAAACAGGAGTCAAGTATTAAATATTTAAGATTAGTTATGTTGACTTTTCGTTGATGTTTTATTTCTGTATAATTAGATTTGAATACATTCACCTTTTCACTGGGTATCAGGAGTGTGAAGTGTCAATGTCAGATACGTACAGAAAAACAAAATCCGGTACCAACTGCGCCCAGTTTTGGACAACATCCCTATCCTCACCCCAACAAACACACATAATGTTGCCTTCAAAGAATGGGGTAAATATTCAAACTTCTCCACTGTCATTCAACTGTTCATTTTCATACTCTGTGAACTCGAAGTTAGTGATGACACACTAGATTGTCATTCCATTTTACTGCAATAGAAATTAATGAAAACATGTAAACCACAATGCTTTTCACAGTTGCTTTGTCAAACAGAAGCATGCTTTTAGATTTTCTGAGACCAGCATTTAAACACTTCTCACTAATGCAACTTTTTAAAAGTTTATTGAAGGTTCCACTAATTAACAGCATCTGGCCCGCTACAGCACTAATAACTTGTTTGTTTGGTTTTTTTTTTTTTTGGTATTCTATTGTTCAGAAATGTACTGATACTTAGACGCCAATAAACTGAAAAGAAAAATGCTCTTTACCAACTTTTCTGCTAGTTCCTTCTCCTTCACCTTCTCTTCCACCTCAGCCTCTGCTATTTGTGTTTCTTTCAGCTTCCAGACTCTTTCACCTGAGACTGTCCAATTGCTGAAGTGCAGGCGACCACCTAGAAAACCACAATAATGGGCTTTCCCTCAAGAGAGCCACATGGGACTTCTGTTCCTTCCTTTCATGTAGAAACGGCATGCAGGATATTTCATGATTCATTTTTTTCCTTTTTGATAAGGTATGAAAGATATATCAAAAGAAATTCAGAGATATTTCCATTTTCTCGGAATGAGATGAAGCTTCTATTTAAGAAACATGCTTTCTTTTCCCCTGGCATTCTGGGTTCATAAAGTGAGAATATTATTTTTGCTGTTATTTTGGTTTTGATGTCTGAAAACAAGATACGGTATCTTTTTACATTTTTACCCTTTCAAATTAAATTAGCTATCTTGATGATAACAAGATATGACATAACAACATAACATAACAACAATGACAAGCAATTGTAATTTTAGTAAGCACCAATAACTGTTTGCTTATCAAATTAATAAAACCCCAAAATGCAGCAGGAAACATACAAGTACTAAAATCTTTTATGTGCCCCCCCAAATAAAAGATTTGATGCTCATAAATCATATAATACTCCAGCAATAAGCTTTTAATTTCTTAGATATTTAGTTAATATGAAACAAGCATTTTTAATGTAATATATGTAATTATCTAAATATTGTATCCAGAGGTAGCAGGTTTGCAGAAACAGTCAGATAGCCTTTTTCCCTTGTATTACTTAACCACATTTTCTAGCAAATCTTCAAATGGCAAGGTTGTTCCTAAGATTTAAGAGCTGGGCATTTTTATATTTTGTGTGCCATGATCAAATCACTTTGTCACCTATCGCTTCAACATGCTTGGGTTTTTCGATGATTTTATGCATTCAGATTCCTGGATGTTTTAGCCATCTTATCAGACCTTCACTTTAAAGGAAACCAGGATCAATGGATTTAGTATCACATATACCATATTTATTCAATGGCTTAAAGCTATAGTTCTTCTCTCCTGTCTTATCTTTGCAAGACTTAATTCCCTCATACAAAAATAGGAGCCCTGTATTAATATTTTTAAACCAAAATCACATCCAACTGTATGATCTTTTCAATCACTCTGGATGTGACTGTAAAACACATGCTGACAGTACTTTACCTGCTTTACCAATGACCTTGTTTAGAAATGACCTATTGTCACATTTCAGAAAAGTTTGCTGTCAAACTACCTTTGGCCAATTTTACCAAAAAAAAAAAAAAAAAAAAAAGTCAGTTCAGTCAGGGGCCATGAGGACAATTTCAAGACATTTATATCAGACACCAATTCAATATTCCTCTGCATTTTACATTACAATCCCAGAAATTCAGAAGGCCTTTCAAAAGGGAATACTTGGACATTTTAAAATAAATCTAAATATAGTACACATTTTGGTTGTCCTTCTCAATTCAGCTATAATAGCACAGAGGAGAGGGCAGAAATTCCAGCACAATTAGGATATCTGTACAGCAAATATAAATTTTAAATGGATTTACTTTTTGCTTACTGTTTATACCACTCTTGGAAATTTGATTTGAATAAAAAATGTATTTTCCTCTTAGGTTTGAAGCATTTTCCCCACCCTAAATGAGTATTATTCATATGTTCACACAGAAAGGAAGATAAGTAATAATACAGTACAGGCGCCAAGTAAAATCTAGCCCAGTACAGACAGCGTAATAATGATGTCATTAAGACTCCTGGCTGAATGGGATTCAGACAGAACTGTTGTATAGCTGCAGACATAAATCTGAAAGAACTTTTTGGCTACATTCTCAGACTTACCTTGAGAGATATTTCGGAGCTCCAGCAAAATGAGTTGAGAGAAATGCACTCAAAAGAAGAAGGTGTGCAGACTGCAGACAGATGTAGGCCCTATCGGTGTATCCATCTGAGATACAGGAGGAAACAGTTTGTTAAATGGCTAAAGACAGAGAAACAGTCTGAAGAAGAAGAAAACAGAAAACAAATAAACCTTAATTCTAGCACAAATGAATGAGAGAAAGGCAATTGTGGGGCTGCTCGAAGCCTTTTTGCCTAGCTGAATGAAAGCAATCCCTAAGACTGAATGGGTAATGAGATCCTGGCTCCTGAGATTTTAGCTTTCTTAATCATGTTCATAATTAATTCAAGAACATTGATAATTTCATTACATTCTTTTTGTCTTATCAATAAATGATGTGCCTGCACTTTTGGTCCTGTGTACAGGGAGAGGAGAGATGCTTTGGGTAATATTGCACCAGGAATAGTGGATATATATGATCCAAAAAGGTGAAGTGGTAATTATTATCCTTGACCAGGCTTCTATTATCAGAACACGATGACAAGCAGCCACAAATAATTAATAAGCTTTTTATGCAGAAATGCAAAGCCTTGGAAGAAAAATATGCTGCAAGTAGAATTCCTTACCGAAGATTATGTACATAGCACAACACACCTCTCCAGAGAAACAGTTTGAAATGGCACTCACTAAAAAGCTTGCATCACAAATACAAGAAGAAAATCAATAACTTGTTTTCAAAATATCGTTTTAAAACACTTTTCTTTATCTTGACGTTTTATTTTTAAAAAATCTGTGCCCTTGCAGTTGTCTTCCTGAAGTCCTTTTCAGGGTCGACATACAAAGATGTTAAACCGAACTACCCACTCAGTAAAACCTCCTTTTTTAAACCAAGACAGAAAGCTCTGTCATTAACTGTCAGTCATCATCAAAGGGGACCTTTTCCTTTACGGTTTTCTATTCACCCCCATGTAAATTTTCACAAAGCCATCACTCATTAGTTTCACAATCCGTGTTCAAGGCTTGGGAGGGAATGTTTAATGCCACTTAATCGCACGAAACAGAAAGGCAGCCTCATCTCCCAAATGGTTTAGATAATTAACGCCAAATTAAAAACTGGTCAGTTAGGAAGAGCTGCAAATATGAGAATTCTGCTCATTGATAACAAGGATAACATTTCAGCTTTAAATATAAAGTGTGCTGCTGCAAAGAATCCGTGCTCAGGTGCACAGAAATGATACACTGACTAACATTATTTTTAAGGAGACCAATATGGCAGGATAAAATTTCAGTGGTGGAAACCATTCCATAAAAATGCCTTTGAACTGATTGTGCTATTAAAGATAAAAACAATTCAAAGGATGCAAAAAAGTATGCATGTTGGCACTTCGATCTGATTGCTAAACAAAATAGTCTTTGAGAAGACACTGCAGAATCACTTAGTAAAGCAAGCTGTTGCCCGTGACATTGATATATGGGACAGAGATGATGTATATACTGGGTGGCTTTATCAGTAAATCACTGACTCTATTTACTTCCCCAAGGAAAAAGACCTGTCCCTGAAAGAGAACTCTTTGTTAGAACCACCGGTAGGGGATTAATATTGGCAAAACATTCAATTTGGATATAGTCCGGCAGAAGATTCATAAAACAGTAATTTAATAAGTTAACGGACAAAGATTTAGCACGTTGGCAGCATACAACTGCCTAGAGAACATTAACTTTATTAACTTCATCAAATTATTTCTCTGTGAACTCAATTATATAGGTCCTAGCCACCAGCAACCTATTTCTCAACTAAAGGCAACAAATTTGAGAAATCCTAAGTCCCTAAAAATGACTTTTCAATAACATGCAAAATTTCAGCACCGTATAGACCAATTGCTACATAAGACACTATGAGATGACAGTTAAATTTAAGCTTAGATGTCAATTTCCATATGTCTCACATATTTAAACACATTTCAGCTCTGCTCTTAAAGTTCCAGATAGGAGTTATACGTTGCAAACCAAATATACCTATCAATATTCCAAGTTAATGCAGATCCAACTGAATTTCAGGGACAGAAGCTGGAATTGTAAGTGCTTTCTGTGCAGTTTCAGAAAAGCAGTAAAATTAGAAAGACAAATAATAAATATACACAGTGGCGTGTAGCCTGCAGTAAAGTGTTTTAAATCCTACAGCTTTTGCATGTGTACTGCCATCAAGACATTGTTCTTAACACGTCTTTCAAATTCTCACCCCACATCCAATCAATCATCAAGTTGTAACGCTTCAATTTCCCAAATGTCTCTGCGCACTGTTCACTTCTCTCCACTCCCAAAGCCAGCACCTCATTCAAGCCATCAGTCGCTGTTGCCTAAGTTTTGTCATTTTTCAGTGTCCTAGTGTCACCCTCTTCTTCTTGCTCTCACACTACCCATTATCTTTTCAAAACACAAATCTGATCATGACATTCCTGTGCTTCAACCTTCAATGGCTCCCCATTTCCCTCTGGTAAGATTGCTTTCTACACCCTTTTGATCTGGCTCCTCTTTACCTCTCTTAGCCTCATTTTTTTTTTTTTTTTTTTTTTTTGGTGTGCGGGCCTCTCACTGTTGTGGCCTCTCCCGTTGCGGAGCACAGGCTCCGGACGCGCAGGCTCAGAGGCCATGGCTCACGGGCCCAGCCGCTCCGCGGCATGTGGGATCTTCCCGGACCGGGGCACGGACCCGTGTCCCCTGCATCGGCAGGCGGACTCTCAACCACTGCGCCCAGGGAAGCCCAAGCCTCATTTTTTTAACCATACTGTTCCCCCAGTCATGGGAATTACTTTCCGTTCCCCAGACTGCTCTTTTCACCCAACCTTTGGTACGTGCAGCTTCCTTGCCATACCCAGTGATGAATGGCCAGTTATTTTCTAACTAGAGTTTATAAGTCTTTTGAAGATTTTTTTTCAGTTGCTCTTTGCAATTTCTCAAAGTTCAGGTTAAAATCGAGTCTTTATCAGCAGAATTGGTGGTTCTACTTTGGTTGATTTATTTTTTGGTTGCGCCAGGGCTTAGCTGTGGCACGCAGGATCTTTTTAAATTGTAGCGTGTGGGATCTTTTCGTTGTGGCATGTGGCATCCTTTAGCTGCAGCATGCAGGATCTTTGGTTGCGGCATGCGAACATTTAGTTGCGGCATGTGGGATCTAGTTCCTTGACCAGGGATTGAACCCGGGCCCCCTGCACTGGAAGTGTGGAGTCTTAGTCACTGGACCACCAGGGAAGTCCCTGGTTGATTCTTGCTACCATCTATAAGTGGGCTTTAGTGCCACTTAACCCCCCTGGCAGTCGTACTAGCTGCTCAAAATTGTCATCACTCTCTGTAGTCTCTGCTGTATTCTTCCCCGCAGGACTGAAGGGTGTCAAGTATGAGCAGAGTCTCATCTGTGATTACATTTTATCAAATATAGTCTCTTCTTGAAAAAGCAGGGTATTGCTCCTTTCATCTCATTAGAATGAGATCCTTGGTCTCTATTACAATTATGTTTTTCAGATTCAGATGCATTTTCACTTTCTTCTGTTTTGCGTCTGTGTTTGAGTCTGCATAAGCAGGTGAAGGTGGCTGAGACTGAGAAAACCAGATAAAATGGCTTGAGTAAACATCATATAAATATGTCACATTTTAGTCAATTTTGACTGCATTTTTTTCTTGTTTTCTCTCTTGCTTCCTTAAAACTAAAAATAAAGTTTAATATAGGGGAAAATGTGTAGTCCTGACTTCTTACATATTAAATATCTTGAGTAGCCTCAATATTGTGGCAATCAGGAGGAATTAAATACGAGGACACAAGTGGGTGTGTGGAATATAATGGGGGCTCAATAAATCTTTGTTGAAGTAATAAATAAAAGTAAATTAAGCTATAAAACTCAAATTTTAGGACATCACTCTATATTTTCACCTCTTTTGTATGAAAAATTCAAAATTTGATCAATTTCATGTACTAAGGCATGGAAATGTGTGATATATTTTGTAAAGATTTTCATCAACAGCACATTTTTTAAAAGTTTCGACTCTTTACGTGTTCTTGAAATTCCCTTATCGGTAAGAACTCACTCCCTGGTCATAGCAAATAAATATGGTATAATTGCAAAACACAGTGTCTCACCAGAATAAAAAGAGAACGGGGAGAGGGCAAAGGCTTAGCCGTTTATAAGGAGTTAATAAATCGCTGTATATCAACAGAGGGGTAAAGTTAATCGACGCCTGAGGGAGAAAATAGCCAGGGGGCGCTAGAGGGCTGGAGCCACGTGGTCGACACGGGAAGAACCGCTTGCTCTTTGACAAAAACAGGTTAGCGAATTTCACTCTAGTATCTTAGTCTATTACTTGATATTGGAAGTAATTTCAAAGTTTATTTTACCAGAGCATTAACTCAGAGAATGATTTAGAAGACCTGATAATATTTATGTTGCTAATTAGACATAAGGAGAAAAGGACATATATTTTTATTTACCCTTTCTCTTTTTTCTATTTTAGAAAGCCACTTTCTTCTGTTCACATTTAAGTTTGAGTCCTTTCCTCTTTATAGTTGGAGATTCAGAAGCTCAAATAAGAGTTAAAACAAAGTTCTCGAAATACAAACAACAAAAAGAACTTTTTTTCTACAATAAATTTCCTTATATACCCAAACTTACAAGTTTAGCATCTTTTAGAATTTGAAAAGTTCAGTTAACTAAATAGAACCCACATAGGTTAATAAATATTCTACAGAAAAGCATTTTTTTCAGGAGCATACTGAAATGTTTTACTTTAATCTTTTTCTCTTTTTTTGATGGACATTCTTAGAAGCTGTTTCTTAGACAGTTTTAAACTCTCCCTTAATCTGAAATGATATATATTAAGTATTTAGTTTTTTCTTGATGATGCAAAGTCAGATTTGTGCTAGCTCAGCACTACTGCTCTGTAAAACCATGACCGCAGAGACATGTATGTCATACCAGCTTCATGTTGTACGTAAACGGAGGCTGAGGGAAGTTCAGTTGCCCTGAGTCACAGCGCTTGTAACTGGTGAAAGCAGTATTTCCCCCATTCACTTTGTGACCTCTAATTAACATACGTAGCCAGTCTAAATGACAAAATTCAATTGAAATAGCCGATTGTGAATAACCTAACTTGACCTTTGGCCTACTGTCTAGGTGGTCTTCCCTTTCCATAGGGTTTTCTTCATCTGGAAACAAAAGATTTCAGGATCCCAGTAGCAGTGGATTTCTTTCTCCAACAAGTTTCCCAGAAATCCCAGAATTCCAAGGGTGCAGAGATGCAATCCACCTTGTTTGGAGTGTAGGGAAGGGAGGCATTGTTGGAGGTCACCTCTGGGAGAGAGTAAGCGAGTTTAAAACACTGGTGCCTCACAGTGGGGCTGGGGGTCCATGAGGACAGAGGAGAGCACAGCTCCAGGATAACCAAGAAGGCCCCTACCACAATGGGGGTGAGGGAAGCAATGGGGTTAGCGGGGACCCAGGGCATATCTGGCAATTCCGGAAACTTTTGGTTGTCACAACAGGAAGAAGGTGCTACATGCATCTAGTGGGAAGAGGCCAGAGATGTTGTTAAACATATTGCAATGCACAGGACAGCTCCCCACAACCGAGAGTCATTGGGCCGTACTAATACATCAGTACGGCCGAGGCTGCGGAAGCTTGCATAGAATGAGGCCTTTCACAACACCCTTCTTTTCCCTCTTCCCTCAGTCTTGTTAAGGGTGGAGTTGGATAGCTGAGGTAGCACATAATTTCCTCTTCTTTCGCTTTTCACTTAGGCAGCTGGGCTGAGCAGACCACTGAGCTGCTTTCCCCTTACCTTCCCCTTCCTTGTAGCCTCGCGGTTAGGAGCGTGGGCTCTGGAGTCACATAGACATGATTTGATCCTAGATTAGCTATGGGACTACAGGCAAATTATCTTATTTAAGCCTCAGTTTCCACATTGGTAAAACTGACAACATAATAGTACTTACCTCCCAAGTTGAAGGTCGGACTGTTTTCTCAGTTCCTAGTACCATAGTTTTTGTCTAGATCTGGTTGCTTTTGTTTTTCTTTTTCTTTTTTGCATGGACTACTGTTAGAGTCACTTCATTGGGCATTAGCTACTAGTTTGGTCTGCTCTGTGTGTCATTATCTCTTCACTTTGGAGGGAATAACTCCCTTTCTCAATCTAAGTCATTCAATGAGTCTTTTCCCTCTTGCAGGTGTGTGTAGACTAGGCTTGATCAATTAGAATGTTCCATCTCCCTGGCCACAGTAATCAGTTCCAGGATGAAAACCAAGTCAGGCCAGCAAAATCCATCCCAGGGAAACAGGTGTTCTCTTTTCTCTGGGACTATTTCTCAGTGATGGAAAATGAATACAGCCAAGGAGCTGGCTAAACATAAAGCCAACCCAGAGAGAAGCAGAGCCAAGAGATGCAAAGAGCAAGAGAGAGAGAGATAAGTAGCTTCCTGACAGATTGGCTGAACACCTGGGTCCAGCCAGCCCTGTAGCAAGTTCTACCTCTAGATTTTCAATTACGTAAGCCATTTTTTTCTTTTTTTTGCTTAAGTCTATGTGAATAGATTTCTGTAATTTGTGAAAACAGTAACAACACAAGAAGAGTTTTGATCTCGCCATCTTTGTATTCCTCATATGGGCTACTATATCATTTTTTACATTATAGGATCTCAAAAATGTTCAATTAGATGGAATCTAATTCATTTAAGAAATGGATAATATAAAACTAGAAGACTGCAGGGGGAAAAGGAGATGAAGTGTGAAGTGAAAATCCAAAGGCATAGGAGTTATTAGAGATAATGGAAAGCCACGGGCAACTGGCAATTAAATGGTTAATAAAAGCTTTAAGCCTTGGGGCTGGTGAGGAAGGAGGTGTTCAGGGCAAAGCTTTGCAGGGAAGGGAAGTGTAGCAATGGTTTCTGCCCATTCTGAGTTGGACATGGGCCAGGGAGGCACAGCAGTCAATAGGATGCATCAACAAATTCTATAGCAGTCAATGAGTGAGGTGAGAGCGATGCACCATCAACATGGTGCAAGCGAAAGAATACAACGCAATTGCGCCCCCTCTGGGCAACTGTGACATAGCAACGAGAAGATCCACAGCCAAGCCTCAGCTCTGCAGCTTTCTGGGATGGTAATTTTCAAATTACTTAATTCTCTGAGTTTCTGCTTCATTATCTGCAAAATAGAGATAAAGATTCCATTCCTCTGGCTGGTTGTGAGCTCTAAATGAGTTAGCATTTGTGAAGCTGCTCAGCGCAGTAGATGTTCAAACCCTTTTGAGAAAGAGGCAGAACAGAAGGAAGTACCCAAACTGGCTGAAAATGCTTATTAAGCATTTAAATGCACCAGACACCATACTAGGTGCCAGGGAGGCAAAAATATGTAAGACAGTCCTTTCTTTCAGGGCACAGTTTAGTGGGAATCACAGACGGGTAAGTAGCTTCATGAAAACACACTTTGATAACCACTGCAACAGAAGGAGAACAAACCGGAACCCAGAGAAGATAGACATTCACTCTGGCTTTAGAAGTCAAGAAAGGTTTAATTAACTCAGACAGGAGTTGAAGAGGGCTTCAAAGAAAATGGGGCTTTCAGATGGAGTGTAGGAGAATCAATAGGAATTTTCCAGAATTTTTTTAAGTTAAAACGAAGAGGAAGTTAACTGGAAAATTTCTAAAATCTGTTTCAAATAAAAAAGCACTATGGTTCTGATATATGGGTGGCAAATGAGCACAGGTAGAGAATGCAAATTTAAACCACAACTATCAGAATAACTAAAATAAAAAATAATGACAACGCTAAATCTTGGCTAGGATGTGGAGAAATTGGATCTCTTATACACTTCTGGTGAGAATGTGAAATAGTACAACCACTCTAGAAAACATTTTAACAATTTCTTATAAAATTAAATGTGCAACTTCTATATGACCTAGCAAATGGCACTCTTGAGCATTTATCTCAGAGAAATGGAAATTTTTCTTCTTGCAAAAAAAAAAAAAAAACCAACAAAACAAAACTGTACAGAAGTGTTCGTAGCAGCTTAACTTGTAAGAGCCCAGATACTGAAATTAGTCTAGATGTTTTCCAACCGGCCATTGGTTAAACAAATTGTGGTACATCCAAACCATGGAATAGTACTCAGCAATAAAAAGAAGGAATTATTGATAAACACAGTCTTGATGTCTGCAGAAAATTATGCTAAGTGGGGAAAAAAAAGCCAGTAACCAAAGGTTATATCTGTTTGCTTCCATTTGTATAACATTTTTTAAATGACACAATTTTAGAAATGGAGTTAAAGAATAATGGTTGCCATATATCCAGACAAAACTATAATTTGAAAAGCTGTTCATAGCAGCACTATTTACAACAGTCAAGACATGGAAGCAACCTAAATGTCCATCGACAAGATAAATGGCTAAAGAAGATGTGGTATACATGTATATACATACACAAGGAAATATTACTCAGCCATAAAAAAGAATGAAATAATACCATTTGCAGCAACATGGATGGACCTAGAGATTATCATACCAAGTGAGTAAGTCAGAAAGAGAAAGACAAATACCATATGATATCACTTATATGTGGAATCTAAAATACAACATAAATGAACATATCTATGAAACAGAAACAGACTCATAGGGAACAGACTTGTGGGTGCCAAGGGGGAGTGGGGGAAGAATTGGGAGTTTGGGATTAGCAGATGAAAACTATTATAGGATGGATAAACAACAAGGTCCTACTGTATAGCACAGGGAACTATATTCAATATCCTGTGATAAACCATAATGGAAAAGAATATGAAAAAGACTATATATGTATAAATGAATCACTTTGCTATACAACAGAAATTAACACAACACTGTAAATCAACTATACTTCTATAAAATTTTTTTAAAAAGAAGAAGAATGGTTGCCCGAGGTCAGAGATAGAGGAGGGGGCAAAAAGGAGGTGGGATGGGTCTTTGTGGTGATGGATCTGTTCTGTATCTTGACTGTGGTGGTGGATACATGAACTTACACATGTGATGAACATTGACAGAAATAAATACACACATACACACAAATGAGTACCAGTAAAATTGGGGAAATCTGAATAAATTTGGTAGATTGTGCAGATTACATCAATGTCAATATCCTGGTGTGATATTCAACTAGAGTTATTTCAATATTAACATTAGGTAAAACTGGTTAAAGTTTCACAAGAGATCACTCTGTTTCATTTCTTATAATCAACAATTCTTATTGTTGATTTCTTATAATCAACAATTATCTCAATAAAAATCTCAATTTAAAAAACCACTATGGTTCTGTATTATAAAGTAACTGAGGTTTCCTTTAACATAATTTAGGGGTATTTTTAGTTCTTTTTATTCTGTAAGGATTTATTGAGTCCATAATTTCAATTGCAGCTTGATATTTGCCATTTATATCTCGTGTCAGCTTACCCTGCTGGGGTCAACCTCTCCTTCCTTTGGCCCCTACCATGCACTGTAGTCTATCTCTTTAACAGTAACTATGTGCTGATTGGGGTCCCTTTTCTTCCTATGCTATGGCAGACACCAAATGTGTTTATGAGAATGTGTTTCTGTTACCCCCTAGGCACAAGGCTGCTCCATGTTCCCCAGCTTCCCTGGCAGTTAAGTATGACTTTGTGACCAAGTTCTGGGCCATGGAATGTGGGCAGAAGTGATGTATGTCACGCCCTGTCCTGACCCATAAACTCCTCTGGTGTGATCCTCTGCACTCTCTGTTCTGATTAGATACCAGGAGCCAGCAGAGGACCCCACAGTCCTAGGAGAAGGCAAGCCCTCAATGCAAGAAGCCTGAGACTCTGAATGACCACCCAGAAGGCCACTCGCCAATAAGAACTAAATTTATATTGTGTTAAGCTATTGAATTTTGGGTGTTTGTATTAGAGAACATAATGTTATTTACCCTGATAAATAACGTATGCTTGGACTTCCCTGGTGGCGCAGTGGTTAAGAATCCACCTGCCAACGCAGGGGACAGGGGTTTGATCCCTGGTCTGAGAAGATCCCACATGCTGCAGAGCAATTAAGCCCTTGCACCACAACTACTGAGCCTGAACTCTAGAGCCCGCGAGCCACAACTACTGAGCCTGCAAGACACAACTACTGAAGCCCGCATGCCTAGAGCCCACGCTCCTCAACAAGAGAAGCCACCACAATGAGAAGCCCACGCGCTGCAATGAAGAGTAGCCCCGGCTCGCCGCAACTAGAGAAAGCCCGCACGCAGCAACGAAGACCGAACGCAGCCAAAAAATAAATTAATTAATTAATTTTAAAAAAAATGTATGCTTGTCTCCACACTAGACTCTGGGCTCATTGAGAGTAAGAACTGTGTTTTGCTCACCTTTATATTCCTGGATCCCAGAACAGTGCCTGACCCACAGAAGCTGCCTCATAACTGCTTGCTGACAATCATGCTTCCATCAGTAACAGACTTCTCATCCTTGAATGTGATAGGAAAGCCTAGGATTTCATTCCCAGGTCCAAATTCTCACGAATGGCCTCAAGAAGAAGCAGGGCTCAGATGAGCAAAGGTGCGAATTACTACTTGGTTACTTCACTTCCTGCTCTTCAGCACATTTCATTCTGTAAGTGAAGAACACATCTGGTTTATCAGAACCTAACTGATTTAAATATAATTTATTCTCAAATTCAGTAAGTTTCACCAAATAAATGTTTCTGCAAAAATTTAACAGCAAAAACTCTAGTGAGAGCTCATGTATAGAGACCTTCATTATTTTTTAGAAAAATACCACAAGACACTTACTGCACTATAAAATTGTATAAATAATTAAAGTCGAACCTCACATATCAAAAAAAGTGACCTAAATACTTGTCATGATATATTATCCTTTTACTTTGTGGGTTGGCTTGCTTACTAGATAATTTGCAAAAAAAATCCACCTATCAAAAATAGGTCAACAGGTCATTGGGGTGAATTTATGACTGTGGAATTCTGGAGTTTTGCTTCAGTAAAGAAATGACATATTTTCTTTGCACCTTATCTAAGTATGCACACACTTCATATATTCAAATCCCAAGGGAAAAATACGACTATACTTTTATAAATATGTTTTCCCTTTAACCAGCTTGTTTTGTGTACTATTTAATATCCCCTTATTACAATATTTTCTTAATACTTTGATTGCTGTGGATAGCTACACTATTCACAGTGATAACTACATTGTCACAGTATTTGACAGGTGGAAAAGAACTTAAAGATCTCTAGTCCAATACATTTATTTACAGGAAAAAAGAAACCATCTTCCAGAGGTTATGTGACTGTAGGAGTTCACGCTGCTGCTAAGCAGAAAAACCAAGTCAAGAACCCACACTCCTAACTCTGGCCAATGATGCCTTGGATTCTAGAAAATGAATTCAATGTTGATTATAAGAACTTGTAAGCTAAAATATGAGTTTTGCTAAGAATAAATTATTTATATGACTATTCTTCTGATTTAAACTCATATATAATTACATATGAGTGGCAATTGAATAGATTTTCATTTCTTAATATTTAATTCAACATTTATTAATTTGAATTTTATGGGGCTTTCTCTGGGTATTAACTTTTGTCAGGTCCAAACTCTTTTCAAGACCCTCAAAAACATACAGTCCAATGCAGAGTTTTAGTAATCACCCTCATTATTCTTTTTATTTTTATGGCTTGAGCATTTACATTTAACTCTTTAATCCACGTGAATTTTTTTCTATAGTGTAAAGTGAGAATTAAAATTTCTGTTTGTCTAATTAACTAATCTTTGTGCTTTCCCCACTTATCTGTGATGCCTCTTTATCACATACAGTATTCTTTTGGATAATGGGTCTATTTTTCAAGTTTTTTTCTATGCTGTTGAGTGTATTTTTATAGTAGTGTATTATCAATCAAGATAGACTAGATAGTTACAAACGACCTCAGATATCAGCAGTTTAACAAAACAGAAGTTTATTTCTCACTCAAGTAACGTGTATTCTGGGGTCAGTAGGGGGCTCTGTTTATCATAGTCACCAGAAATCCAGGCTGATCAAAAACCATCTTCACACATGCTTCCAGGATCACCGAAGTCACCCTAGTGTCTGCCCAAATGTACATCACTTTTTCTCTGTACCTTTAATCCTCAATGAATTTTGCAGATTTTCTTATTATGGGCTGTACAATTATCTTGGTGATTTTTTTTCTTACTTTTTATCATGTAAAAATTTTTTTTGCGTGACTTCTATTGTCGCTTTTGTGCATGTACCTTTTTTCCTCAAAGAATCATACATTTCACTTAGACTCAAATTATTAATATAAAATTGTACATAGTATGTTCATGCAAGCCATTATTATAACTTTTTTATTTCTAATTTCATGCACTTGTATTTTCTTTTTAATTATTCATTAGCTTTGCTAAGTGTTTATCTAGTTTGCTGAATTTCTTAAAAAATAAACCAGTTCTTAGATTCATTTTCTAATCATGCATTTTGTTTTCTAATTCACTAATTTCTACCATTAGTTTTTATTATTTTCATCTTTTTACTTTCCTTGTGGGGTTTTCTTTGCTTTCTTCTAACTGTTGAGTTCAATGATTCAGTGATTCACATTCTCTCTCTTTTAATAACTAATATGTTTCAGAGCATATCTTTAAATTCGTCACATATTTTGTTACATAATATTCTCATATTTGTGTGTTTGAAGTATTCTACAGCTTCATTGTGTTCTACATTAACTAAGTTATTAGGAAAGCAATTTTTTTTTTTAGCTTTTCAGGGCCTGGACATTTCTATTTAAATTGTTTAAAATAAACAATTTAACAATTCTCTTCTTGAGAGAATGTGGCCTGATAACCTTACAAATTACAATTTCCAAATTCTCCAAAATTTCACTAAGGGCACACGTGCACATGCACACACACACACACGTGTGCATTGGGGGGATGTATGTGTACCTAACCTTTACCTATAACGACATATGTTCCAGGATTCCAGAATGCTTCAGTCCATTGTTCAACTCCAGATGCTTTGGATACTAGAAGTAATAGCAGATACAAAAAGAGAAGCTGCTTCTGTTTTGGCCAAAGAGGAAGATATTTCCCAACCATCAGATGATAGTTGCCCAGTCATCTGCATATACTTCTTTACCCAAGAGGCAGGCTGAAGAAAAGAGTCAGCATGGACCCCATTCTACTTATCAGCCAGCCGTGCTGTTCACGTTCAAAGGGCATGTGTGGGCTACAACTGGGTTCTTCAAACCAGTGTCTTCAAACCACAGGTGGCAAGACCCCCTCCCCTTCCTGAACTCTGCCATATGGTTGAGTGTTAGCTTTACTTTTCAAGAGCATTCAAGCCTTTCAAATTTTCTGTCTACATTCCCTTTAATATACTTTTTTTTTTTTTTTTTTTTTTTTTTTTTGCGGTACGCGGGCCTCTCCACTGTTGTGGCCTCTCCCGTTGCGGAGCACGGGCTCCGGACGCACAGGCTCAGCGGCCATGGCTCACAGGCCCAGCCGCTCCGGGGCATGTGG
>NC_041226.1:53443877-53448004 GCF_002837175.3 Physeter macrocephalus | reverse complement strand
AACCCGTGTCCCCTGCATCGGCAGGCGGACTCTCAACCACTGCACCACCAGGAAAGCCCTAATATACTTTTAATTTTGATTAAAATACATGCATCTTAACCCCCCTTCCCCTTTTTTTTTTTTTTTTTTTTTCCCCTTGTTTTTTGAAGGGTCAGTCAGTAGTTATTTTCTTCTGTAGTTCTTCCCGTCTCTGTACATTTCACTTCCCCAGGACACATTTTGGAAGTTTACAAAAGCCTGTGTTTTCTAAAAGGTACAGAGCTCATTGTGGGTATTTTCATGGCAAGTTGGGAAAGTTCACCTTAGGGACTTTTTAGCTTGTCACCATCTTACTAAAGAACGTGTGTTTTTTTTAAAACGTATGGAACAGATACAATAAGGTAAGCAGATTTTGTTCTTATACCTGCACTTCCAAATTCTCATAGCTAAGAGGAGTAATTACACGAATAAACAAAATATGTCCAGGGCTTATTATCAGAAACACTCTTCAGCCTTTAAATAATGCTTGATACTTTCCCTTAGTAAAACTCAGGACCTGGTAATAAAAAGAGCCAGTGCAATCCTCAGTATTAGAGATGGTAACCAAGTGTTCATGGAAATTCAAGTTCTCACTCCATAGAATTATTGAAAGATCTCTAGCATTAATAGTTTTCATTACAGGCTACATAGAAACTTTAAAAGTAACTGCCAAATTCTATGCCTGCTTATTTAAAGCCTTTACAATATTTTGAGTGTTGAACCAACCATAAATTTCATGTAAATTAGTAAATTGTCATCTATGGTATTGTTCCACCTGTTAAGATCTTACTCAAGTGATATTATCTGGAATATTTTGAACACATAAGCATGTTTAAAGAACTATGTAATTCCTTAAGAAAAGCAAAAATGTTTCACAAAAGGTATGCCTATAATGTTCAAAACTTAGTAAAGGAGTGGGGATCACACATTTTAAAATTTAAAATAAAAGTCTGCTCAGAGACCTGCAGGATAGCAGCACTTGATTCAGACTTAGCTCCTCGATGGCCCCAAACTTCTACATCTATGAAGGATGATAGAAAATGTAAAAAAGGTGAATTACACCACAAAGTTTTATACCTGGACTACAATTCACAAAATATAAAATTTTTAAAAAGATACTGATACAAAACAACATGTTAGAAGTTTTCTTTTTTTGGTAACATTTTGTGTCATGTTTTATTCTCAAGTACACAAAGCCCCGGTCCAGGGGCTGAGACCAATACAAACACGGGTAAGACTTCATGTCAGCTCTTAAGGACTAGAAATAGACACAAAAACAAACAGCTCCAAAGCAAAGTCGCTTAAGACAAATGGTGTAATAGGAAAACCTTAAAATTTCTATGCAACTCTAGGAAAGGGAGAGAGAAATTCTACCTCAAGGGACCTGAGAAAGAAATTATGATTTAAATTAGGGCTTCAAGGACAGGGAGGGTTGTGCAGGGCACACAACTCCGTACCAATATCGCCAAGTATTAAATGCCTCTACCAACACCAGGAGGCAGGGCTGCAAAGGACACTGATGTGGTGCAGCGCAGTGGTCCCAAATGTGGGGCCAGTCACCACCACATGGTTCCATCCACTGGCCCTCCCCTTTTCTGGAAAATGTGCAGTTAACGTGGACTCTGCTTCACTCAGCGATTCCCAGAAGGCCAAAGGCACAGTTGGCCTCCAACAAATAGACTCAGCCTTATAGAAAACCATGTATAGAGCCGAAGCCCTGCCCCAGCAATAGCCAGACCGTCCTCTCCTTCAAAGACCAGCAATCACTCTGTTCACTTTCCATATCGGAGAAAATGCCATACAGATCAAATGCTTTACAGATCAAATGACATCAAGCACGTGTTAAGAGCCTTTCAAACCGTAAAATCCCACAAAAGTGTCAGGTGCTGATATTACCATAAGAAACCTGGGTGAAAAGAAACACAGTAAGAAGGGAAGTAAGGAGGTGCTTCTCACCTCCGCCCGGAGCTCCCGTTTGATTCCTGGGTCTAAGGGAGATGGAATACCTTAATGACCTGGTGTCTTTCCACATCCCTCCCCTCCCCTCTAAGACTCCTACATACATTGAAAATAGTAGATGAGCCTTTGGCTCCTTGGAAAACTTGCAGATTTTGAACTAAGAGAGCATTTCTCAAATTTTAATAGTTCACATACCCACTCTATGATTTTTGCTATATCCTTGTACAGCCTGTAACATTACTTACTTAACAATTTTCTCTGCCTTGACTCCCTTTTTTTAAAAAGTGCATTTTTTAAAAATGAAATTTTGTATTCCCACCATAAATGGAAATAATAGTTCCACTGGTCATAAATATAAGCTGGACATGTAACATATACAAGGAACCCCCCCCCCCAAAAAAATGTTATAAAACTCTTGGAAAATACAGTTGGTTTGCAATGGCTTTGTGAAGACAGTCACATGGGAGAGCCCAGGTGATACCAGCAGAGCAATGGCCTGGGCAACCCAGAGCATCATGAGAAATAATAAATAGTTGCTCATTTAAACATTAAGTTTGGGGGTGGTTTTGAAGGCAAACTGAACAATTCACTGGGGCTTTTCTCACACCTTAACATGTACACACACATCACTTGGGGATCCTGTTAAAAGGCAGATTTTCATTCCAAAGGTCTAAGTGAGGCTTGAGAGTCTGCAGTGCTTACCAGGCGAAGGTGATTTGAATGCTGGTGGCCTACGGACCACACTTTGAGTAGCAAAATTTTGTAAGAGCATAATCTTTTTCTTTAATTACTTTTTGGCTATTATATTAGTCTGCTAGGGCTACCATAACAAAGTACCACAGACTGGGTGGCTTACATAACAGAAGTTTATTTTCTTACAATTCTGGAGGCTAGGAGTCCAAGATCAAGGTGTCGGCAGGGTTGGTTTCTTCTAAGGTCTCTCTCTTTGTCTTGTAGATGGCTGTCTTGCCCCTGTGTCCTCACATGGCCTTCCCTCTGTGCCTGTCTGTGTCCTAATCTCCTCTTCCTATATGGACCCCAATCATACTGGCTTAGGGCCTACCCCAAGGACCTCATTTAACTTTAGTTACCACTTTAAAGACCCTGTCTCCTAATACAGTCACATTCTGAGGTACAGGGAATCAGAACTTCAACACGTGAATACTGTGGGTTAGGGGAATCAGAACTTCAACACGTGAATACTGTGGGTTAGGGGAATCAGAACTTCAACATGTGAATATTGCGGGGGACATAATTCACCCATAACAGCTATTTAGAAAAGCTTAAAGAGAAAATCATGGTATCTATGCTGGGGCTTAAAAGATAACTTGAATTTTGTAGCAGCCAAGAAGGATGAGGCTTATTTGGGGGCACTGAGAGGACAACTGGAGCTCAATCTGGTCAACTTGGGAGGTGCATTTATTTATTCATTTATTTGTTTGTTTTGGGCCACGCTGCTTGTCATGTAGGATCTTAGTTCCCCCACCAGGCATCGAACCCATGCCCTCTGCATTGGAAGTGTGGAGTCCCAACCACTGGACCACTGGGGAATTCCCTGTGCATGCATTTTTTTTTTTTTTTAATTAGTTTGGCACAATGATGCCACTTTTTAAAAAAAATATCCTTATTGGAGTATAATTGCTTTACAATGGTGTGTTTCTCCTTTATAACAAAGTGAATCAGCTATACATATACATATGTCCCCATATCTCTTCCCTCTTGAGTCTCCCTCCTTCCCACCCTCCCTATGCCACCCCTCTAGGTGGTCACAAAGCACCGAGCTCATCTCCCTGTGCTATGCGGCTGCTTCCCACTAGCTATCGATTTTTTTTTAACATCTTTATTGGAGTATAATTGCTTTAAAATGGTGTGTTAGTTTCTGCTTTATAACAAAGTGAATCAGTTATACATATACACATGTTCCCATATCTCTTCCCTCTTGTGTCTCCCTCCCTCCCACCCTACATATCCCACCCCTCTAGGTGGTCACAAAGCACCGAGCTCATCTCCCTGTGCTATGCGGCTGCTTCCCACTAGCTATCGATTTTTTTTTAACATCTTTATTGGAGTATAATTGCTTTAAAATGGTGTGTTAGTTTCTGCTTTATAACAAAGTGAATCAGTTATACATATACACATGTTCCCATATC
>NC_041226.1:53422851-53443133 GCF_002837175.3 Physeter macrocephalus | reverse complement strand
TTAGGTTGCTTCCATGTGCTGGCTATCGTAAATAGAGCTGCAATGGACATTTTGGTACATGACTCTTTTTGAATTATGGTTTTCTCAGGGTATATGCCCAGTAGTGGGATTGCGGGGTCGTATGGTAGTTCTATTTGTAGTTTTTTAAGGAACCTCCATACTGTTCTCCATAGTGGCTGTATCAATTTACATTCCCACCAAGAGTGGAACAGGATAGAAAGCCCAGAGATAAACCCACGCACATATGGTCACCTTATCTTTGATAAAGGAGGCAAGAATATACAGTGGAGAAAAGACAGCCTCTTCAATAAGTGGTGCTGGGAAAACTGGACAGGTACATGTAGAAGTATGAGATTAGAACACTTCCTAACACCATACACAAAAATAAGCTCAAAATGGATTAAAGACCTAAATGTAAGGCCAGAAACTATCAAACTCTTAGAGGAAAACATAGGCAGAACACTGTATGACATAAATCACAACAAGATCCTTTTTGACCCACCTCCTAGAGAAATGGAAATAAAAACTAGCTATCTATTTAACGTTTGGTAGTGTATATATGTCCATGCCACTCTCTCACTTCGTCCCAGCTTACCCTTCCCCCTCTCCGTATCCTCAAGTCCATTCTCTAGTAGGTCTGTGTCTTTATTGCTGTGCATGCATTTTATCAATACAAATAGAATTGGGCAGGACTCAACAGACTCCGGCTCAGATGCTACTGCATTGAGCACTTTGATTGTTTTTAAGAGTGCTTCATTACTGCAAGATACTCAAAATCCATCCCCTGTCCCCCACAAACTTCAGTTCCCAAGGTACAGAGCACAGCTTCTGGTCATTAAGAGAGAGTGCACTGGGCAGACACAGCCACAGACTCTGTCCCTCCTCACCCGTGGCACTGTCCCTAGGGTGCTCCCAATGCAGCCTGCATCCTTTCAGTCCAAGCCTGCAGGTGCTGGAACATTCCCCCAGCTGAAATCTAACTAAGCCACTGCACTGCTGTAGCCAGGGAAGGACACAAAGGCACTTCCTGCCTGTGCTTTCCTCTCGGGCTGATATAATACATAATAATACATGGTATTGACATAGCACCTTTCTCAAAGGAGCTCAAAGTGCTTTCCAGACATTACATCACAACATCCCTACGATCCTAACCCGAGAAGTGGCTCCTACAAGTACAGCCCTATTCAATCAGCACAAGAAATCTAGAAACCAGCAGGTAATATATATTCTTTTAAGGATAAAAGTGGGACTACTTAAATACCACTGAGGGGCTTTTTTTTTTTTTCAGAGTGCTTAGGTAGCACAGGCAATAAGCATCTTGGACTGAATGATTATATATTCTTTGGGCATCACATGTGCCAGTCTGGGGGACAGGAAAGATGAACAGGCTCTACAGGCCTGACTCAGACAGCTGTGGACTTTGGAAAACTATCTGATTGACTCCATACTTCCTATTCAGCCTTTCAGGTATTTGAAAGAGATCACACCAGAGATCCCACATTCACAAGAGCCAGCAGCAGTGATGAAAATGGAAAGGTGTGTTAGCCTCAAAATCCCTGCTGTTGAGCAGCCCCTGTGCCTACTCTTGACCTTACCCCTGTGCTCCAGGAAATACACACTTTCACATTCAAGTCAGAGGACAATCCTTCTTCCTCCTGCTTTCTTTTCAAGTCTTTCTAGAGGTGAGGCTTTAAGGTTGTTTAAAGACAGAGTAATAACTCTCTCCAAAAGACCAGCGCTATCCCCTCAGGCCATTCATGGAAAAGAGCACGAGTCTCTGAGTTCCACAAACCCAGTTCACATTTCCATTGTCACTCACAAGCAGTGGGACTTGGGAAAAGTAGTTTTAATCCTATGTCTCCATTTCTCATCTATGAAACTGAGATAATGACGATCTCTACAGCAGAGGGCTAGTAAGAGTATTAACAAAAACCACATGTAAAGAACTTAATGTCATTCCTGGCATGTCTTCAGTTTTCAATAAACATACAACAATTGCACACAATAGTAATCACAATGATGATTACTATTTCCCATTTTATCCTTGAAATTAGAAAGGGTTGGAGGAAGAAAGAAGAACAAGATTGTGAGAGAATCTGGGAGCCCATGTACTCAGAATTCCATATTCCCATATCCCCAGATAAGGAGTATCTCTGGGTCCACATCCCTCATGATGTCAAAAAGAATTTCATTTTGTTTTATTTTGCTACACACTTCAAAAATCTTCTCAGTCCTCTCACTGGAGTTTTACACAAGGTAAGGTTCTTTGACATACAGTTTAGAGAATTAAAAATGGTAAGTGAGATTTTAGGCAAAATTTTACTCTTAAATAAAATAGAGGAGAATAGCTAAACTTTCTGTGTTAGTTTAAAATGAGAACCCTTTTTTAGCTGCTGATTCTGATCTATAGAGAACTTGAGTTCCCATCTACTCTAACAGGCTGAGCTAGCTGTTTTTCTATTCCAGGGTTATACACGTTCTAAATAATGGAAAGTGGCCTGTGTAATGATACATATATATCCGAATTAGAGAGTATTATTTTCTCTGTCTTGAAAACCCTTGATGGTATTTACATTCTAAATTAAACTGAACACTGTATATTGATTTTAATATGTTAAGATGAAATTCAATTTCATGACTACTACTAACATCACAGAACATAAAGGATCAATGTGTTTGCTGATTTCCTGCTTACTACCAATACGTCCCTAAGGGTTTGATACAAGATTTACAAGAGTATTGTTTCTGAAGATGTGTGCATAAATACGCTATCAAATAAGCTACAATGCATTGCACGTTAGGCAATGAATGATTTGCTTGCTGCATTTTAATCAGCCTGGCAATAAATGCTGACACATCTGTTGACGAGTTCACTGTAGTCGGGCCACCGAGTGGAGCTCAGTTCCTTTCCCAAGGAGCAGAGCTGGCGGGAGAGGTCTCCCTATGACTGCTCTTAGAATTCACCCTGCCTGAAAAGGAGGAAGTGTGCTTCAGCTAAGATAGAGCTAGGGGTGTGCAAGATGCAATTGCTGAGATGGCAGCAGGCCCGATGGCCAATTAAGCACCAGTAAGTATATGTGTTGTGTGCGTTGACTTAGCTCCTTAAAGCTTTCCTCTGACAATAAGAGAGCCACTTGAATGCAGTGGAGATGCGTATGGGCTTGGAGTTGACCAGCAACGGGGTCAAGTCCAGATTACGTCATTTACTAGCTGGGTGACCTTGGACAAATTACTGAACCTATTTGTGACTCAATGTTCCCCTCTAAAAAATGGGAAGAAGAAGAAGAAGAAGAAGAAGAAGTACCTCATAGGGTCATGAAGATTGAATGAGACAATACACATTAAACCCCCTCACAGTACTTGGCATGGAGGAAGAGCTCAATAGATGGTGACTATTATTATTAGATAAAACTCACATCCCAGTCATTCAAACACAATTTTTATTGAATTCTCATTATGAGCAAGACACTGTATAGACACTAAGGGAAATGAAGAGATTAACACAGCATAGTCCCTACTTTGGAGGGGCTTAGATCCTGGTTGGGTAGATGAATACGTAAATAACTATAATTGATGGGAAAACATGCTGAAGTGCTGAAAGAGAGGTATAATAAATTGCCATGGGAGTCTACAAGGTAAATAGATTACTTCCCGCTGGGAGGGTCGGGGAAGCCCTCTTGAAAAGGACGCCACTGGGTTTTGAGTCTTGAAGAATAAATGGAATTAGAATGCGTGGGAAGTTGAATGTGCAGAGGAATAAAGATATGCAAGCAAGCATATGAGACACAGAGGCTGTCTAGCAGCTCTTGACAGCTGGGGGTGTATGTGGTAATCTAATGGAATAGAAGTTTGTAAAACAGATTGGAGGAAAACAACAGAGAGCACTGAAGGCCAAGTTCAAGAGTTGGGTCTTTATTTGGTACAAAATGGGGAAGCTTGGAAGTTTGCTTCACTAAGAAACAAGCTGATCTGAACTCTGCAGTAGGAAAAATGAGCTAGCAGCTAACACCTGTTCAGCGCATGCCTGGCACCATCTCAAATGCTTTATGTGCATGAATTCCTTTCGTCTCCATAAAATCCTATGAGGTGAGTACTAGTATTGCTGCCATTTCACTCTTGAGGAATCAGAGACACAGAGAAATTCAGTCAACTGTCCATGATTACATAGTCAGGAAATGATAGAGGCAGGATTTGAATCCAGGGAATCAGGCTGCAGCCTCCATGCCCTTGACCACTAACCCCACAGTCTGCTGCTCCAGAAGAAGGTGAGCGTAGCATAAGGAGGGTCAGGGAGGACGCCGGCGCAGCGGCAGCAGCTGAGACACAATGAGAGCCTGAGATCATACAGCTGAAGTAGGACCACGGAGACAACCGTGAAGATGAGGACAAGGGTAGAACTGATAAAATTTAGGAACGAGTTTCATTTCATGCAGTGAGACAATGAGAAAGAGGATTCAAAGGCAGCCAACTTTGCCTCCAGAAAGAAGACAATCGGGGCGTTCCTGGGATGAGGCAGGACAGCACAGAGCAATACAAAGGCATTAATGTTGGAGTCTGACAGACCCTCGGGTGACCTTGTGTAATATTCGTTTATTTACCTACAGAAGTAATGATTTGTAAGGTTATTTAGGATTACACGAGATATGTAATGTTTATATCAATAGAAGTGGCTGGAACATAGGAGACATTCAATAAACATTCATTTTCTTTCCTGCTGAAAAGAACAGTGATCCTGGGAGAGAGGAGGATGGAGGATGGAAGGGCTAGACGGTTCTGCTACCCCAGAGGCTTAACCCCACTGCCTCTGGCCAAAGTCGCTCTGTCTTTAGAGATTCCACAGGGGACTTGCAGGGCAAAGCAAGAGGAAGAAGAAGACACTGAGGTTGGAGTTGGCCCCAGGCAATGCTGGATATCCATCTGCATGGAGAGGGAGGGTAGAGAGGAAGACAGAAAGGAAAATGGTAGGGTTCTACCTTGGGGCTGACAGGCTGATAGCAGGGCAAAGCCGTGTTGAATAAGAGGATGACGCCTGTATGCAAACTTCCTTTACCACCAGCCAACCCCCCAGGAGATGTCTTTGGCCTCACACCACAATTGTGACCTTGTCATTAATCTGGAATATAAACCTAAAATCTCGAAAAGGGCCAATGGATTTTAAACCCATTTGAGGGGAGCTCTGGAGCCTCATGCCGAAGGGAGTCCTTCCTTAATAGACGTTACAGCTGAACCAGTCGGCCATTTAAATTACTGGATCCAGGAGGCTGAAGCAGGAACCAGGGAGAAGGGTCACAGAATCGATGAGACTAGATCAGTTCTGCCGTCAGATTCCCAGGACAAGGAGACAACTTGTGAAAGAATCGAACCTACACCCTATGCCTTGGACTGCTGAACGGGCTAATCTATGGAGAAGAGAGAACCCAGGAAATCATTGCTCAAACACAGATGAGATTGTAAACTTTCTGGAAGAGGCAAAAGAGGGAAGAAATTCCCTCAGAGAGAAAGCTTGATAAAGCTTATGGGAAATCTTCTACCTAAAAAAAGGCTCCAACCTCAGAACACCTCAGAAAGACACCTCAGAAATGGTGAGCAAGTTTTACTGAGTCAACTGAATGCCCTAGGAAGACTAAACAGAATTTTTTTTAATGCCTAAAGCAGTGGCCTGAACTGCCCTCAGATTATAAAGCAGCAGAAACGTTGTGCCAACTCTCTTAGATGCCTGCACTGGACACTCCCCACCCCATCCTCACCCCAGAGACGCCCCTCCAACGTCCCCCATCACACCTCACTCTAGGGCCCACACCACTTCATTACTGATAGTTCCCTCCCGGCCAACCTGGACTCCCTAGACATGCTTTGTCCTTAGCTCCGAAACCCTCCTGACTTGATCCAGCCCCACAGACCTCAAGGCTGAGTGCCTTCAGCTGATGTTGCCAGCCCATCATCACTGTGAGAGTGTTGCAGTCATTCTAGAAGAGTAGTTCTCAAAGTATGGTCTGAGGCCAGCTCCCTGAGACACTTCCCTGGAACTTACAAGGGACTCCCTTTTCCAATTATGTATCTGTCTAAAGCTGTTTTCTCCTTTATATGCTTCAATCAAAAGGACATAATGCAACCCATTGAATGTAGAAGCAGATATGAAAGTTCAACTATCATTTATAAAGCCAGACACTTTTAAAAAATGCAAAAATACAAAACAACACTACTCTTCACAGATTTTTGTTGTTGTTTTTTTGGAAAATATAATTATTTTTCCAAAAAATATTGTTTATGCTAACATCTTATGGATTTATGATGTTATTTTCATTATGTTATTCTTAAATAAATTAAAATACTACAAAAGTTCTCAGTTTTAATTGCTAATATGGATAATATCAATCGATATAACCCATCCCCCCTAAAAACCCTTCGGGGTCCTCAATAATTTTTGAGACTGTAAAGGGATCCTTTAAAAGCTTGAGAACTGCTATTCTAGAAGAACGTTGCCTGTTTTGCTTTCCATGTTGGTTGTGATTTCATCTTGGCTGAGAAGATAAGATTCTTCAGACACATTTATTAAAGAAAACTGCCAGCAGGGAATTGTGGGAAGACCCTTGTTCTGGTAATACAACTGTCAGATCAACTGTCTTTTGGTAAATAAATACAATGCCATTCTCTATACTCTTTAGAACTTTTTATAAAGAAAAAAAAATATAACCACAATTCACAAAACCGACCATAAATCTTAACCACTACTGGGATAAGTTTCAGATACTGGTTAACTACAGGCTCTAGTCCTGTCCAATCTAGCTTATTTCAGGGTAAGTAGCTAAAGTACAAGTGCTAATTACCAATCTTATATTTTATTGCTTCTTGAGCAATGATTCCCAAGGCGCTATTCTGAGCCCCACCCCAGATTTCCTGAGGCAGAATCTCCCAGTGTGAATCCAGGAAACCTGCATTTTTAATAAGGGCCCCAAGTGATACACTGTGCAGTCAGGTTTGGGAACTAACTTAGCGTATTTTGCCTGAACCAAAGCTCTCAAATTACCTACCCTAATTCATTGTTTTCATCAGGCCTTGGTCATTACCAAAAAAAAAAATGGAAAGGAGGTAGAAGAAGTTGCAACCTTACCAGAGCTAGAAGCAGTGAAAAGTTTGATGGGAAGAGCTGGGTCAATGAATATTTGCTTTTAAATGCTTCCCAGAACATCCCTGGTGGCTTTATCGCCACTCTGGGATCTTCCACTCTGGTTTTAAAGCCATCCATCCCTTTGGTGAGGAAAAGGGAGACAGACGACTCACGTTAGACCTCGGGAGCGGACTGTCTCAGGAATGAACTCTGGCTTCCCTGGGGCCTGGGACTTGCACTTGACGTTAGACTGAATACCATCTGAGTTGTTTCTTCCCCCTTTGTTTTGTTTTGTTTTTGTTTTTCTTCGTATCACATCATTGTGGGAGAAATAGAAGACCGCCAAGCACAGCAAGCATCCATAAATGTGCCGGGTCTTAGACGAGTTATCTTCAAAATCCTGGATATGGTGGTAATAACGGCCTTTGATTTGTTTTAAATTATTTATACTTCGCTCATTTTTAAAGGAGGCAGCTAATTTATAATAGAAACAGAGACTTGATAAGGAGACCATCATTCCTCTCTCCCTGTCGGCGCGGGGCTGTTTCCTGAGGAACATCTTGGAATGCTGCGTCTTGCAGACACCCTGTCTAAGTCTGCTCCACCAGGAGCCCTAATGCACCAGCCGTGCCTGATCAACGTGCAGAATGCGAGAGCAGCCAGGGTATTAATAGCACAAGTGGGCAGAGTCCCCGTGACACGGCTTTACGCTCGCTCTGGAAGGCAACCTCCCATTCGTATTGACTCGCTCTGGGAAAGCATTTCCTGAGACCCTTTCTCAAGTGCCCCCCTTGCTCCCCATATGCCTTGGCCAGTAGTTAGGGCTTTCTGTTGTTGTTGATGGAGAGGTAGGGGATGCCGCCCCGCCTAAGTGCTCCTGGGAAGTGCTGACTTGGCAAACCTGGAGACAGAGGGCTTTATGTATCCCCAGAAGAGGCAGAACCTCAGCAATGGCAGCAGGAGAGTTCCAGGTTTGGCTTGCCAACAGACTTCAAACTTGCTTGGTAAAGCGTAACTCTGGACATTCAGTCTGAGGGCCTGGAGAGGGGATAGTGAAGTGGAGGGTGTGATAGGACAGCTAGACAAGGCTGTGTTAATTTCTCAGGAATCAAAGAACAGCCAGCAGTGATTATCTTGAATGCTTATTGCCTCATTTAACTATTCTAGAAACACTCTACTGACTGCTCTCAAAGACTCATCTGATTTTTGAAAATACCATCAGGTTGAGGTTTGACGTTTTAACTTAAATTAGAGCTAAAATGTAAGAATATAAATTGTGGAGATGCCTTTAGCGATTATCCAAAACAATAATTATAGAAAAATTCTCTAAGACCTAGCCCTCCTCCCTTTTCACCTCCCATATCCAAGGGAGAATGGGGGAGAGCTATCAAAGTCTATTCAGAATTATTTTACAAGAAAATCTTTGAGACAAAGAAGTGACTATGATAGAATTGTATCTAACCATGTTGAATTCCCTCGGAAACTGCCTTCTGGGGAATTCTGATTCTTCTGTTTTATTCCACTCTCTCCACAACTTGAAACAAGCTTCCTGCTAGGAATAATAGTATTAAATTAAAAGTATAAACAATTATTAGAAATATATAGGCTTAGAAACCATTAAATTTGTTCCATAAGCAGGTTTATTACTTTTCTGCATTCTTGCATGAAAATTTGTCTTCTACCAATTTGACATATAATAGCCAGGATCAGATTTATTCATCTTATCAATACCATTATTTTGTCCTGTCAGGTATTTGGAATATTATCTGGGCAGCAAGTATAGTGCTTCAAAAATAGACTCTCCCCTCCCCCTCCCACCAACTCACCAATGCTAAGCAATTATTCTGTTTGCTGAAAAATAAGCTTAGTCTTATATCAAAGGTTGTGCTGCACCTATAGTGATTTAGAATTCAAATATGGCTAATTTATAAAACAATCATATATCACTGTTCACAGCAGGAATCAGGTACTTAAAACAAACTCCACTCAGAACACAGTTTCTTTTCTTGGGTCTTTTGCTTGCAGAAAAATTTGTAACTAATACTAAGGAACCTTTCCTTTCTTCCAGCCTTCACATATTTTGATTTCATGTCCAACTACTCAGATCAGGCCAGAACACAGCCACCTGCATTTTGGTTGGCTGGGAGAGCTCTTAGCATATGACAAGGGGTGCAGTTTATGAGAGTTCCAGGTTTTTCACCCAGTAAATCTACTAGAATTGTAAATTAGGCCCAGAAGACACTGATCGGAAAGCAAGAGTGGGAGAGAGAGTGTGTGATCTGGTTTAGGGCTTTTGTCTCCAACACGAGTCAAAGATGAGTTTTGTAATTGGAAGGCACAGTACATGCTCAAAGAAGAAAAAGGAAACTGGAAGTTTTCCAAAAGAATTTTATTTTAAGAGAGGTTCATCAGAGGAATTGATGGGGAAGAGGAAGATAGGGAAGGGGGTTGGGAAGTCTTGAGACGGTGGGAGGATTAGAGGATTTAGCTCTGGGACTTTGAACAAATCACATTTTCCACACCTCTGGATTCTTGCCTAGAAACCAGGGGTAATAATACCTGCCTTAAAGAGTTCACAAGGAACAAGAAGGAAAATCTGCAAAAATGTTTGGTAAATTAAAAAAACACATTGAATTATCAGCATCATCAGCCTCTTTTCTTTCTTCTTGAAACTGAGAAGAAGTGGGGCCTTCCCAGAGGCAGATATCCCCATGTTCCCCACCTCTTGTTTGTAAAAAAGTTTTAGCTTCCTAAGCCTTCTCCCAAGTTCCAAAGAGCAAATTTAATCAGAGAAGTGAGAAAACGCAGAAACCAAAGGAAAGCAATCGAGCAAGACAAAATAATAATACTTTAGCCATAAAACAAAGTCAAGGACTTTTGGCTCCTCCTCAAGGGCTATAGATACTAACCTGAGCCATATCCTTGAGTTGTTTTGCAGATACTGAAACCTCCACCAAGCAGAGGAAGTTAACTGCATACTGCCCACAAGCATGGAGACTCCAGACAGGTTGGAACCAGAAGGCTGATGACTGAGATTCCCAAAACAGTGCCCTGTTACCTCATCATCAACCAATCAGAGAATTGTGCACAAGCTGGTCACACACTCCCAACCCTCTCTCTCTCTCACTGTCTTGAAAAACCCTTCTCTAACAGCCATTGGGGTGTTTGGGTCTTTTGAGCCTGAGCTGTCTGTTCTCCTTGCTTTGCACCCTGTGATAAACACTATACTTTCCTTCACCACAACCTGGTGTCAGTAGATTGACTTTGCTGTAGCTTGAGCGAGTGGACCCAAGTTCAGTTCGGTAACACTCTTCTTGTAGTTTTACTTCTTTTTCTTGTTTGGTTTTTTTTTTCAGATTATTTTCCATTATAGGTTATTACAAGATACTGAATATAGATCCTTGTGTTATACATAGGACCTTGTTGTCTATTTTACATATAGTAGTATGTATGTGTTAATCCCAACCTCCTAATTTATCCCTCCTCCCCTTTCCCTTTGGTAACCATAAATTTGTTTTCTATGTCGGTGAGTCTGTTTCTGTTTTGTAAATAAGT
The DNA here is from genome assembly GCF_002837175.3 of Physeter macrocephalus. NCBI lineage: Eukaryota > Metazoa > Chordata > Mammalia > Artiodactyla > Physeteridae > Physeter > Physeter macrocephalus. The sequence continues at coordinate 53,432,470 of NC_041226.1, read as the reverse complement.
TCATTTGTATCATTTTTTAGGTTCCACATAGAAGTGATATCATATGATATTTGTTTTTCTCTGTCTGACTTACTTCACTTAGTATGATAATCTCTAGGTCCATCCATGTTGCTGCAAATGGCATTATTTCATTCTTTTTTATGGCCGAGTAGAGTAATATTCCATTTATATATATATGTAATCTTCTTTATCTATTCATTTGTTTATGTGCCCCATGCTATTTTTAATAGGATGCTGGTCTATGTACCCACTTCCATTGCATCCAGCACAGACTCTCCCAAGGCCGCTTATAGACAGAGTTAGAAGTCACTGCTTCCAATCCTCACACTTCAACTCTTAGCTGAGTGACTACAGGCCGGTCCTTTAACCTCTCTGCATCTCATTCACCTCATATAAAAAAAAAATGGATGGTTGTATCAGATTTGATTTTCTTTAAAGTCCAGGTTACTTTTAAAAATCCTTCAAGAGACTTCTTCAAGTCCAAATCTAGCCCACAAAACTCTAACATTCCCATGACTGTGTATCCCTGGACAGTACAATTCTGTGTGGTTTTCCATGGGGTTTTGCCATCATCCATGTCACTTGTGTGGGCCACTGGGCCTCATCTGGCCATTGTGATCAAGTGATTTTCAGCAAGGAATTTAATTGTCCACACAGCACTTACAACAATGGTGTTAGGGAACCAGGAGTATTTATGAACCCCTCGAGTCAGAATCTAAATCTTAAACCCTGCTCCAGATTTGCTGAATCAGTATTTCTGGGGATGGGGCCTAGAAATTGGTAATTTAATAAGGTCCTAGGTGATTCTTATGCACACTGGATTTTGAGCACTACTGACCAACAACAGGCTACATACCCCACAGGAAATTCCCAGATGCTAGTTGGATGAATTCATCCTCTGCTTATGAAGAGGAAGCCTGTCAGATATGTGGCTGGGAATTGAACTTGGTCACTTTCCTTTGTGTCTGCTTGCTCAGAGCTGCACAAGGTGGATAACGCACAAGTAAGCACTCACTCCATCAGATGCCGTGTTTGTGATGTCTTCAGCAGAGGCACTCATACCGCAGAATCTACTCTTAGAAATTAGCACTGGAAAACACTTTCCAAAATAGTCAGAGAGGAACCTCCCCATCAGGGATTTCCTAAGTCACTCTTGCTTTAGAAAGTAGATTCTCTTTTACCCTCTGGCTCTTGACAATCCATTAGAGACCCCTCAACTAAAAGCAAGGCCATTCTTCCAAAACCTCAGTCAAAGCACTCTTAGGGCACCATGAGTGAGTCACCAACATGCTGTACGGGAAAGCAAGTATCCCAGGGGATAATGAAGGGAGTAAAGGATGAGGTCCCTCCCTAAGAAAGCTGGTCCAGGAGGAGAAGCAGAGATGACTCTCCAACAGCCTCATTGAAAGTTGTGAGGTCTAAAGCTCAAACTGTTTATACAAGTCCGTGTTTCCCCCACTTTGATCATCCGCATCCTCCTTTTAAAATTACTCGAACATCACGAAAGGATGCTGTGTGCTAATTAATTGCTTTCAACTGCTACAAATGCTAGGTGCTCTGATAACTTTGAGCCGGTTCTGCAGAAAGAGGTCATATTTTCAGAGCTGTCAAAGGGACATTTCCATTCACACTGGATTCCGTTTAAAAAATTAGTAAAATTTTCTGAGCTTCTCGAAGGGATAAGAGCAGAAAGAATATTTATTATTAATTCCTTCTTAATTCAGTCTTCTTCCTGCCTAAGGTTCATAAATCTGGGTGAGGAGCAATGAAAGAAACCTGAACTCAGGACACTGTCCTTTCATTAAAAAAAGAAAGAAAGAAAAAAAAAAATTCTACTGGTTAATCTATACCAACACCCTCAAGGTCTTGAATTTCTTTTCTCAAGGCGAATTGTGCTCTTCCCTATTCAAATTCTATTTCTTTGCTGGCATGCAGTCATGCCACCATAGGATAAAAAAAAAAGAGAGAGAGAGAGATTTTGTTAAAACATTTGCCTAATGGAACTTTGACTCAATTTTGTTGATGGGTATAGAGAATTGAACTAATTGGTGGAATTGCCTGGTCTTAATTATTAATTACTTTTTTTTTTTTTTTTTTTGCGGTACGCGGGCCTCTCACTGCTGTGGCCTCTCCCGTTACGGAGCACAGGCTCAGCGGCCATGGCTCACGGGCCCAGCCGCTCCGCGGCGTGTGGGATCTTCCCGGACCGGGGCACGAACCCGCGTCCCCTGCATCGGCAGGCGGACTCTCAACCACTGTGCCACCAGGGAAGCCCTAATTACACTTTTAGAAAAATATTTTGTTTTATTGTTTTCAAGTAGATGCTATAGCTATATTTAACACTTAGATGTCCTTTAATGAATAGATGTTAGATTTTCATCATGCCTCCCTCTCTTTTAAAAGCTGTTTGCATTCTTGAAATGGTTTTAAATGGTGCTGTCGGATCCTGTTTATGCTATCTACTTTCTCAGCAAACACCTCATTCATCGTTAATATAAAGATAAATTTGACCCCATGTGTAATTTTCATAAGTTCCAAATAATTGGAGGGAAATTTTGGAGATTTCTAAGAACTATGAAAATATATATGCTCACAACAAAGTATTAAGGAAAATGTGTCAAAAGATTAGAGTAAGTCAGACAGAGAAAGACAAATGTCATATGATATCACTCGTATGTGGGATCTAAACAAATGATACAAATGAACTTACTGCCAAAACAGAAATAGACTCACATAGATAACAAACTTATGGTTACCAAAGGGGAAAGTGAGGGAGGGGGAGGGATAAATTGGGAGTTTGCTATTAACAGATACACACTACTATGTATAAAATAGATAAACAACAAGATCCTACTATATAGCACAGGGAACTATATTCAATGTCCTGTGATAAACCATAGTGGAAAAGAATATGACGAAGAATATATAGATAACTGAATTACTTTGCTGTACACCTGAAACTAACACAACATTGTAAATCAACTATACTCAATTAAAAAAAAAAAGATTTGGAGTCGAAAAATGCTCAGAGATGGAAAGAAACTTAGGAATCCACTAGATTGTGTATGTTCCTTCACAAATGAAAAAGAGAAGCTCAGAGAGGTGAATCCAAATATACAAAGTGTAATAATCAGGTTCCAAGTGGCCAAGTCCCAGTTGAAACTAAGGGGATGTGTTGCTCAGCTTAAAAATGGATTCCCAGAGTGACCAACTGCAGGGGTTCAAATATGTATCAGCCTGCTCTGCTTCTCCCTGGGGTTTCTCAGGTTTGCCTTTTCTTGGTTGCCTTTCTGTGACAAAGACAGAGACCAGCAGCTATCAGCTTGGATTATCCTTCCAATTCATAATTCCTGATAGGTCCAGCAAAATCCCAGGGAGGTCCCTAACTGGCCTGGCTTGGTCTTGTATGCATTCTTGAGTGCATCACTGTGGCCAGGGAGGTAACATACAAACTTGTGTACCATAGGTTTACAACGCAACCAGTTGTAGGGTGGGGATAAGGACAATTTCCAAAGGAAAACCGTGTTGGCAGGCAAAAAATAACAAATATCCACCACCCATGTCACACAGTTAGCTAATGACAGTGTCAAGAATACAGCCAGAGCTCCTGACTCCTGGTCCGGTGTTTCCTTTCTTAAAAGTAGTTTTGATTTTACTCTGCTTTATTTTTAGAACCCATTTGATTACTGTTTCTTTTGGCAAATTTTAGGGATTGGGAATGGGGTAAATCTTAAATAATATCATCTTGTGTCTGGCAATGTTTCTTATTTTTATTTCAAAAGAGCCAACCTGCCTCTTTCTCTGAGCTCTGCAGAAATATATGCTCCTCGGGGGGTGAAATTCCTTATGGGAGAGATGTTCAAGAGAAGAGTCTTAATGTCTGTTTTTCCAGTTTCCAACATATGGTCCGACATGTGGCCAAAGAAAGGCTTGAGGGTGTCTGGTTCCGTGACTGGGGTCTGCTGCCTAAAGTGGGGGAAACACTGATCTATGTCCCCAGTGACCCGGACCCTTAGAACCTTTTAAATCTTCTTTCAAGAGCCTCTGACACAGCAGCCCACATTTGCCCTAAATGGGGCTGGTTTGAAAAGGGCCACCTCCGGTGATCTTGCTGGGCTTTCCCTGGGACAGGCACGTGGTCTATTCACTGAGAGTCAAGGGACTAAGTGCACTCCGGCAGCCTTCCTCCTTTTCCTGTCAAATGGAAGTGGTGTTATAATATTGATATGATCAAGACTAATGAGCCATTAATTCTAATTCAAAAAAATGAGGTAACTGAACATGATCTTTTATGGCACATTGATCTGATATGCCAGATGAAGACAAGGTTACATTTCCTCTTGGAAAGATGCCGGCTCTTCACAGCAGTTTTAAATTGGTCCCCCCATGGAAGTGCTCTTCTGCGTGCCAAAAATAAATCTCATAGAAGGAGACAAATATAATGTCTGAGGAGAAAAATACGTCCACCTTTTAGCATTTCTTCATCCTTCTCCTCCTCCCTCCAAGGGTCAGGCCTGATGGCAAGTCAATCTGCGTGTCACCAAAATGTGCTTGGGGGAAAGCACTGATTTCTTAATGAATGCAAGTATATGCAGAGGTCAAAAAATGTGTGCATCTGTTATCTCTTCCCCCATACATACAATAGTGATCATCAAGAGAACTGAGTTTTAATTAGAGGCTATAAGTACCATTTGGGGGCTACCTTCACAGGCATGTGATTTAGGGTGGAGCTGACAACAAAGACCTTTTATTCTGCCGTGTTTCAGAGGTAATTGACTATGTCAACTTGAGGCTGCAAAAAAAAGACTTGGGGTACATTTTCAGAAGACTTGGGGTATATTTTTCATAAAATACTTTGTCCCTCCTTTGAAGGAACTGAGAGCTATTCAAAACCAATCCCATTTTCTTACATAAAAAAGAGAAATGAAACATAGGGTATCAATTCAGAAATAATGGTTCTGGTGACTAAGACAAGTAGAATGCTGGATGCTAATCCCATAAACATTATTTTAATTGACTGTCACATTCTAGTCTCCCAGGTGCTTTGATCAAACTACCTTTGCACATACTTGAATAGCAACTTGTATGTGTACGCTGTTTTGAACTGAACGGTGTCTACCCCAAATTCTTAGGTGGAAGTCCTGACCTCCAGTACCTCAGAATGTGACTCTGTTTGGAGATAGAGTCTTTAAAGAGGTAATAACGAGTTAAAATGAAGTCATTAGGGTGGGGCTTAATCCAATTTGACTGGTGTCCTAACAGGAAGGGGAGATTAGGGCACAAACATGCACAGAGGAGAGGCCATGTGAGGACACAGGGAGAAGGTGGCCAGACGCAAGCCAAGGAGAAGGAAGGCCTCAGAAGAAACCAACCTTGCAGACATCTGGATATTGGACTTCTAGACTGTAGAATTGTGAGAAAATAAACTTCTGTTATTTAAACCACTAGGTACTTTGTTATGGCAGCCCTAGCAAACTAATACCTACAACAACAGAACCTTAATAGGACCCTAAATCCCTTAGTGATTATCCTTAGTATGTGAGTATAACATTTTCAAGAACAAGATATTAATTATAACAAGAGTACAGTGATTAGAATTATCCCTAAGAGTGGGGATAATCTAGTTTTCAAATGTCAACTCTACTTTTAAGAGCAAAAAGTCATTTAGAATATCCAACAGAAGAGGATCACCCATGAATGTTTGAAAGGAGATTTTAGAAAACCGAAGCATGTCAGGAATTTGGTTATTTACTGGAAACTTATGTCAGAGAAGTAAAATTAAAAACAAACTATTCTCCTGACTCAGAAATCCTCTCTATGAAAGTAGTAGAGAAAGAAAACACTTTTGTTATTGAGAACACATTAAACCAGAACAGGATGTGCATCCCAAGCTATCTGCTAAGACATAAAAAGACAGAAGGAAATTTTACCATTTTATGTAGCCAAGCGGATATAACCCTTCCCACACATGTTCTCAAGATAAGCCATAACTAGTCTTCAAGTCAGAGGACTTGACAGGACCATTGTCACACATAAACTATCCTAACTTTACCTGGTAATTGGGGTGACCATCTGTGTTAGCCAAGTGGATTTATCCAGAGGAAAAACAACTTCTCATCTCTTTCCGGCAGAAGGTAGTGATTCAAGTTCAAGCAAAGCGCCCACTGGAAGTGAGCCTCTACCCTCCTACAGTAACTGGGAGATTGGGGCTCTATCTTTCTTGATGTTTACATTTCAAAGAGTTGGCTCTCCAGTCCTGGAGAAAGACATTCCCAGGTCATAAAGCTGACAAAATGCTAATCTAGTCTTCAAAAGGATTTATATCCATTTCAAAGAGAGGAGAAAGTCCATACAATTACAAGTTTTCTCAAGCAAAGGCTCAAAGGAAAAATGAGGGGAGGGAAATCGTTCCCCTTATTTTCAACAGGGAGACTTCTTATTTTTAATTTTTAATCATCTTTTATTATCTTCTTATTTTAATTCATCTTTGTCTTTACACTATCATTTGAGAGTTAAAAACAAAAGAGCTCCCAGAAAGCACAATTTTTAATGCATAGAAATATTCAAACCCTTAATTTAAAAATTCCCCATGGGTGTGGCTATCATCTTCCAAGCCTAAACAAAATTTGGATTAGGGACTCCACAATTGAAAGGGGCAAGAGACCAACTTTAAAGCAGAAGACATGTTATGGCAGAATCATTGTTCCTCCTAGATTCTAATTCAAAATGTTATATGAACAACATAGTAGAAGGGACACTCTGGCTCCATTAAACACTGTACATATGTATGTCTTCTTCAGTAAAGTGATTCCTCCAAATTCGTGGATGGGTCCCCATTACTTAAGATCATTTTTGTTTGTTTGTTTATCCTGGTGTTAACTATCCACGAAGTTTCAGAAATCAGTGAATACTGTCACGTGACAGTAGACCCAAGAAAAATAGAGGAAATCAAACCAAATCAGCCTGAAGGAAAGGACGGGATCACAAGACAGAAACTCTAAGAGTCTTCCTCAACACATTCTGGAAAGCAGGCTTCATGAGGACCAGCTCTTCATCTATCCTGCATCCCCTCCCCAGGTCCCTTTCCCAGGACCTAACTCTCCATGGGAGATTTCATCCAATCCCACAGCTTTAAATGCTCCAGATGTGCTCTCAACGCCCAGTGTATAGATCTCTAGGATAGACTTCAAACTCCAGACTTCTGTATCCAATGGTTACTGACATTTCCACTGGCACACTTCATCCTTCACATACCTAAACCTGAACCCCTGGTCTTGCCCCCAAAACTGTTCCACTCGCAGCCTTCCCCACCTCAGTTAATGGCAACCCCCAAACTTCCAGTTATTCAGGCCAGACAACCTGGAGTCCTTTTTGACTTCTTTCTTTCTCTCATATCAAGATATCATGTGAACATATCCAGTCTCTGACCACTTCTTATCACAGTTACCACGTCATCCAGGCCACCTCTCTCTCTTGGGTTATTCAGTAGTTTCCTAAATGTTCTCCTTGTTGCTACTCTTCACCCTCTAGAGTCTATTCTCAACACCAGAGACAGAGTAATCCTCCCAAAACATAACTACTTTCAAAGCAAAACACACCTCTACCAAAAGCCCATTCTTTATTTCACTCAGAGCAAGAGCCCAAACCCTCAGTCCCTCCTCCATGGATGCAGCCCATCCCTTTTATTCTACTACTCTCCCTCTCTCTGACTTAGTCTGCTCCAGCCACACTGGCTTTTTGTTCTGTGCACATTAAGTTTGTTCCTACCACAGGGCCCTAGCACTTGCTGTTCTGAAGAGTCCTCCTAAATCTTCACATGGCTAATTCCTTTCTCCCCTCAGATTTCAGCTCAAAAGACATCTCTAAGTGAGAACTTCCCTGATGAACTTTAGTCCCAGACACATCCTTTATCACACTATCCTATTTTATTTTCTTCATAGAACATCTTTACTGAGTGGTTAACTTAGTTCCTGTCATCTTCTCCTCGTCACCCCCCTCAACTAGAATAGAAGCTCCATGAGATCAGAGAACGTGCCTGTCTTTTTCACCACTGTACCCAGCAAATCATAGGCCCTCAGTAAATACGTGTTCAACTGCTCTATGATGCCTTATTTTGAGACTAACCTGAAACACTTGTCCAAGTAGCACAGTTAGTCTGGGGTATCATAATAAAGAAACGCTGGTCGCTTAACTATAAAGTGCAGGGTGTTAAGAGTTCCTTTAAAATTTTACCTAATTTATATGTCCTTCTCTTCTAATTATTAAACTTGGGGAAATTCCCAAGAAGTCCATCAATCCTCACTAAACAATCCTAAGAATAAAAATTTCACAATTTCCCCCTAGCTCTCACTTGCAAAGGGGACACAGCCAAGCACAGGGGTATCAGCCGTACTGCACAGCTGGCCAGAGACAAGTGAGTCTGAGCTGTTCCCACCAGAAGACCAGAAGAAAGTTACAGATCTACTCTGTGGTTCGGTTTCCCACTGCAGAAATTCAAATGAAAGTATCTGTCCCTGTTTTGTGTGTGTTTGGGTAAATTACACACCCTAAATAGTTTTAACAATTCAATTAATATAGAATTAATTTACAGGAAATTATCACTGCTGTTATTTTCAACATGTTTTACCACTAGGTTATAAGCTCCTTGATGGCAGAGACCATTCATCACTCACACACTGTGTGTTCACAGAACACATAATAGACTCTCCAAGGGCTTCCCTGGTGGCGCAGTGGTTGAGAGTCCGCCTGCCGATGCAGGGGAACCAGGTTCGCGCCCCGGTCCGGGAGGATCCCACATGCCGCGGAGCAGCTGGGCCCGTAAGCCATGGCCGCTGAGCCTGCGCGTCCGGGGCCTGTGCTCCACGACGGGAGAGGCCACAGCAGAGGGAGGCCCGCATACCACAAAAAAAAAAAAAAAAAAAATAGACTCTCCAAATATGCTGATTTGACTGCATTCTGGAAGTAGTCTGATATTACTGACAACACACTGCTCTGAAGGTAGCTGACATATTTTTGCTACAAAATCTTCACTAGGCTCTATGAGGACAATGGAGCAATTCCTCTCCTTGAGACAGAGTCTAATAAATGAAACTTTAATAGGAATGATAGTAAGAGAGAAATCATCCCCCCCCAAATAAAAAGAAAAATATTTCTACAGGTTTTCATTAATATATTTGGGAAACTAGAAAGCGAGAATAAAGGAGAGTATCTCAACTATACTTGTTACGGTGGCCGGAATGAAGATTTATAAGGGCGGTATAAAATAAATCATTAATAGCTTTTTAAAAAATTTAAATTATGCCTCTTGGTGAAGGGAAACCTACAGAGTGTGATATACTAACAGTGAAAAACCATGGGCTTTGGGAACAAAACCAGGTACAAACCATAGTTCTACCACTTACGAGCTGTGTGTCTTTGGCCAAATTGTTTAATATCTCTGATCCCCAAGTTTCTCATTATTCACATGGGGATAATGACACCATGCCTGGCACCATGACTAAACAAACTGAAGGCTCAAGAAATATCAGGTGTTGGGCTTCCCTGGTGGCGCAGTGGTTGGGAGTCCGCCTGCCGATGCAGGGGACACGGGTTCGTGCCCCGGTCCGGGGGGATCCCACAG